>NC_081163.1:1643160-1720660 GCF_012432095.1 Onychostoma macrolepis
GGGTGCCGTCAGAATGAGAGTCTGATAAAAACATCACAATAATACACACCACTCCAGTCCATCAGTTAACATCTGGAGAAGACAAAAGCTGAAACTAATCCAGCATTAAGACGTTTTTAACTCAAATATGTCTCCATAATAACGCCATAATAATGTTTGGACTCTCATTCTGACGGCACCCATTCACTGCAGAGCATCCATTGCTGAGACACTGATGCAGAGACACATTTCTGATGAACAAACACACTCATCCTGATCTCAGATGATGTTGAATTGACCAATCACGACATATTTAATGTTTAATAACAGTGATTTTTACCTCAAGTAAGGCAATAAACATACTTTGCACATGCACACATGCTTTGCAATTTATTCCAAACTAGTTAACTGTAATACGTTTTTGTACAAACAGATCACGTTAAAGCAGATTCAGTCATTTGCAACAAAAAAGGCGCACAGTGATGCATAACAAAAGTGTCATTTTTATTGTTCACATTCATACTTTTATAAAATACTATATATATAATATTAAAATCAGTTAATTAATTACATGTGCATGATCTTGTAAGAACTCTACACAATCTTTATAAATTAAAGCGTGGTTTAATCTGATAAAAACCCATGATTAGCTTGTAGTCGGTTTGGACGGCTCTGTGATAATGTCTCTGTGTTTGACGCTGAAGCGGTGAGCTTCATGACGTCCAGAGCGAGGCAGTGAGGGCCAATAGAAACGACACCATGACCAGAAGAACCTTCTGCGTCCACAGACACGAGTCCAGCTTCTGCTCCAGACGCGAGTTACTCGTCATCACACGCATCAGCTGACGGACACACATCATTCACAAGAAGATGAATTCAGACTCAGGTAAAATCATAATAGATAACAGCTGATTAATCCCAGTACAGAGGCATTAACATTTTGTATTTACTGAAATGTTATTTAAATATGCAAATGAGGCTTATCTAAATAAATATGCACTAATTTGCATGCATTTCTAGAAGATAAATCTGAACATTTCATAAAGCCAGTTTCAAAATTGTTTAAATTTTGTTGATTTTTTTTTCATCACTCCATGAATCAGAAAATTATGGAAGCTTGTTTCTGCCAAGAAATAATTTTTTTTTTAAATTTGTGAAAAGAATTACTTAATTTTTTTCTTCTCTCTCTCTCTTTTAAATCTCAACAATTCTGACTTGTATTTTTTACATTTTAATTTTATTTTTAATAGTGAAATATTTGTAATTTATTTTTTATTTATATAATGTTTTTACAGTGAAATGTTATAATAGTAATTTTGGTTTATTATTTTTTTATCAGAAATTTTTTCCCTTTTTCTAATTATTTATTTTGCTCTAAGTATTGGTACAAGATAAAAAAGTTTGAATTTAAAAATATAAACATGCAATTATGGGGTGGGGGGGGAAATCAGAATTCTGAGATCAAAAAAAAAAACTTAATATTTTTATTTCATCTTTAGTTATTTTTAAAAAAAATGCTTCCATAATTTTCTGATTTATGGAGTGATAAAAAGGGAAATCCAGAGCTGCCTCTGTAAAAACCTTTAACTCTAATAGAATTTTGAACCTGGCTTTGTCCGATGTTCAGATAAAGTGCAACAAAATAAACACTTAATGCCTTGTGAATGTGTTGTTTCTGCTAGTCTGAGACAACAGCCAAGCAGCCCTCTTAAATCTCCCAACTGAGCAGAGCACAAAGCAGTGTCTGGTCTCACCGTGCTCTGCAGGTCCTGATGGTCGCTGCTCGTCGCTGACGGACTCTCAAACGAGCTGCTCAGAATAGACTTGGGGCTCTCGAGGACGTGACAGCGCAGCCTGAGGAAACACAGACTGGTCAGAGTCAGATAATAGCAGCTGGACTCAAACGCTCGGACACTTCTGTCTCATCTCAGAGTCAAAGCCTTCGACTTTCAAAGCTTTCTCAAGTGCGTTTATTGTGGACGAAACTGTTTCTGAGTGAAGCGGCACTGTGTTCATTTACACACGAGCAGCTCGTTATTCCGGGAACTTTAATGTGCATTTGGGAACACAGCATGCTTGTAATGAGAAGCAATTATCAACAACGTCAAAATAAAATTCAATGGCTTCACATAAAAATCAAGAAATAAAGACAAATATTTGTAGTGTAACGTTATGAAAAAAACCAAGCTATTTTCTTCAACTTATTTTGTTTTACTATTTTTTGTTGTTGTTTTGTAATCTTTATTTTTTATTTAATAATGGTTATTAATTTAATAATGTGGTTATTATTATTAATCATTATTTTTCAGCAAAATATAACAGTAATATTTTTGTAATTCTTATTTTTATTTAATAAATAATAAATATTAATAAATCAATAATGTGGTTCTTACATTTTTCTTTAAATATTTTATTTTACAGTTAAATTATAACCAGAATATTTGTAATTTGTATATATTTAATAATAATAGTAGTAATAATAATGATAATAATAATAGCATTATTAAATTCTCATACCTTTATCTTTATTTATAATTTTTTTTTTACTACTACTAATATTAATAATAACAACAACATGGTATTATTTTTATTATATAGCCATATTGATATATAATCACAAAATTTTGGCCGGTGTTCCCAGAATGCAGCGGGTGTGTGACAGACGTCACCTGTGCTCCATGACTTTGGCTTTAGAAACCTCCTTCCAGAACTGAGCGAGCTCTGGGACGCCGGCTCCGCCGCTGCTCTCCATCTCTGCTGCCATGACCAGAAACCGGTCCTGAGGAGACGCCTGGAACCCTACCACACACACACACACACACACACACACACACACACACACACACACACATATTACATGCCATTTGCCATAATACAGGGATTCACAAACCTTTCTGTCAGCCGAAACTCTTAGATGCAAAATACTATATATGTGTGTGTGTGTGTATATATATATATATATATATATATATATATTTTTTTTTTAACACATTTGCATGTTCAGAGTTCTCTGTCAGTTAATGGTCACATGACATGTAAATAAACAGACTATTTGTAGTAAGTGAGATCTGTCTGCTCTTCACCTCCGTGAAGTGAAACCACGATGTCCACGCTGGCTCCGGGCTCACAGCTGCTGTTACTGGGCTTCACGCGGTACTTCTCCGGAGCCGTCGTCCGGACCTGAACACACACAACATCATCAAGCCCTGTAGAGACCAGTCACACCAGCTCCTGTCATTACAACCCAGATTTAACCCTTTAACCCTCACTCCCACTTTTGAACAAACTTACATTTTTATAATTCATGAATGAAAACATTTTGTAATATGATTATGATGTACCATTTCCATGGTAATGCAATGTCTGTTTTCAAAGGATGAGTTTTGAGATTTTTTTTAAGGTTAAGACAAAAAACATGGACACAGAATCCAATCATAAAAATGGAATTTATAGAATAATATGGAATTTGGTGAATCTTGGTAGAGAAATTTTTGACTGAATAAAAGTAGGGCTGTAAGAAGAATATTTTTAGGGACCTAAAATATATATTTTGTGTTAAACGTTCATTGTTAATCGGTACAAGTTTCATGATTTCAATTAATTAGAAACTTTCTGATTACTAACATTTTATTTAACCAAAATTCTGAGAAATCTAGGACTAAATAAATAAATAAACAACAAAATCCAGAAAAATTTATTCAAAACAAAAAGCCAAAAAACAAAAATCTCAATCCAGGAAAAAAAAAAAAAAAAAATTTAGGGGAAAAACACAGTGGAATTTGGGACAAAATAAGTTATTTCATAGGGCTTGTGTATTAGGACTTGGCAAACACCAATAAAAAAGACTATTAAATTAAATTGAGACCCCTGCAGAGGAGGCTGCATATCTGATCTGATTTCAGTTCTAAAGTGTTTATTTGATTGAAGTCACAGACTGCAGCTTTATTCAGTGTGTGTGATCTGCTGGCGTCTCACCTTAAAGGCCACGTGGTTTTTGGTGACGTTGTTGAGGATGATCAAACACTTCTTCTCTGATTCTTTAGCACCGAATCGGAGCTCTTCTGATGGACTGAAACACAACACACGAGTGATTATCAAGATCACACTCACAACAGATTACTGCATTCCTCAAATATCACTGAAGCCCAGCGCATCCCATCAGATCCCGTGTGTGCAGATAACAATCATCTCCGTATTTATGCGTCGGCTCAGAAATACAGGATTCATCATTTTAATCATTTTTATTTATATACACCAATTTAACCATCATAAACAGCAATATAATATAAACATTTTGATGTGAAAACATTAAGAAGTGATGCAAATGAATCATTGTTCTGAATCGATTCACTGAATTGCACAGTATGAACTGAATCATCACACATATTTAGCAAACACTCAATATCTCAGCCAGCTCTAATAGGCACATGTATTGTTATTGTATATTTATATGGCATGAATCATGTGCTGCATGAACCGCAGTCGGACTCAAATAACATCCATCTGTCACAATCCAGTTATTTCAGTCATGGATCCCAGTGGATTGTGGGAAAAGCCTCCGTTAGAAACATCAAAGCTGAGGCCGAGGCGAATCTCACAGCTCCTTCCTCTCGTGAAATCATCACGCTGGAGAAACTCACCGAGAGCCGGACGAGATTACAATCGTTTGCAGTGAACAATCATTATCAGGAATTACAACGCACACATTAGGAAGAGTTTTAACCGTCATGTGCAGGAGAGTGAAGATCTTGGATTTGAACATTTGGCAAGAAAACTGAACAAAAGGAGCTTTGCATGAATGCATTTGTTCCATGCAGCTGAATGATAATTAATGCATGCGGGGAAATTACTGTGCAGCCTTCGTTCATGACAAGAGACGCTCAAGTTTATTTACAGCCACTTTTTAATACTCTTGAAAAGTTTCTAATGCTTTACAAGGTTGCCTTTTATTTGAAAACCGTGATAAACGGATAAAAAGTGACAGTAAAGACATTTATAATGTGATAAAAGATTCTAATTCAAATTAAATGCAGTTCTGAATCCTGAAAAAAAAAAAAAATGTATCACGGTTTCCACAAAAATATTGTGCAGCACAACTGTTTTCAACATTGATAATAATCAGAAATGTTGAGCAGCAAATCAGCATATTAGAATGATTTCTGAAGATCATGTGACGCTGAAGACTGCAGTAATGATGCTGAAAATACAGCTGCGCATCACAGAAATAAATTACAGTTTAACACATATTCACATAGAAAACAGCTGTTTTACATTGCAATAATTTTTCAAAATTTTTACTGTATTTTTGATCAAATAAATGCAGCCTTGCTGAGCTGAAGAGACTTTTTAAAAACATTAAAAACCAAATTTTGACCAGTAAATGTATTTACAACATATAGCTGTAGAATGTGTTTTTGCGATACCATTAATATCCATTTAGTTCTGGTTTTATGTATGAAATTATGAAAAATAATTAAATGAGAGAAAGCATCTTTCATTTGAAAAATATTTAATTAACTGAATTATACACATATAATCATTACCTTAACAAATATAATACAATTAGAACTGTTCAGAACTTAGTGTTCTGTTATACAGTACAATAAAATCCCAAATCAATGTATTTAACCCAAAAAACAAACACAATTCAATGTAAACTAGTTCAATTCATTTAATGTTCAGAGATGATTTAATAGTTTCTCATAGTTTGATTCGTTTCTGTGAATCAGTTCAAACTGTCCGTCTCACTGAATCAATTCAAAACTCTGATTCAATGATTCAACACCACTTAGAAATGTTCACTGATGTCTCCAAGCATCATTTTTCATTTATAGTGAGTATCTGAAGGCAAATATTGCTGTTTATGACTGTGTATTAGTATATTGGTGCATATAAATGAAAACAATTTAATATGATACTTACTTGAGTGAAAAAAGCGTGTGTGCCTTTTGAACAAGAACTTGGCTGTATTTTACTGATGCAGCAGCGCTTGCATTCATTGAGTAGATCAAACATGAGTGCAGTGGTGTACCTGATGTCCAATAGCGTGCCCTTGAATGTGGTGGTAGGTTTTCTAACTCCTCTCAGTCGTCCGGGTTCTCCTCTGTCCAGATCATCAGACTTTTGACTGTCTTCAAGGAAATTCACCTGCAAAACACATTACAGAACGTCATGATGGCACTTAGCATTTTTGCAATGGAAAAGCATGACATCAGGTCTGATACTGTGCTCACAAACCCATTCAAAAGCTCCAATATCAACAAACTGATACATGCAGGTTAGACTGAACGTTGCATGAATGTTGTATGAACGTTGCTACAAAAATTGGACATTTTAAGATTAACAACATGATAAAAAAAAAAAAAATGCATCAGGTCTGATTTCGTGCTCACGAACCCGTTTAAATGCTCCAAAATCGACAAACTGATATATGCAGCATAGAAAGAATGTGAACGTTGCTGCATAAAAATTTTGATATTTTAAGATTAACAACCTGTATGACAAATGATCGCAAGAGATGAGAAAGCACAACATGAGGCATCATTCTGTGCTCATGAACCAGTTCAAATGCTCCAATATAGACAAGCTGACACCACAACGTAGAAAGAACGTTGCATGAACGTTGTATGAACGTTGCAGCACTAACAAAAAAAAACATTTAAAGATTAACCACCTGTACAATAAATTAATTGCAATAAAGAACAGAATAAGAACAGTAACAGGGTTTCTGAAGATGATAAAACCAAAAAAAGCAACTGGACTTTGTTCATTTTCAAAGAGAATTGGCTATTTTATGGTGACTGAAATGCAAAGTCAAGCAGGCCTCAACTGTATATAGATTAGCAGCAACCAATGGGATCAATGATATCAAAAATGGGGAAATGTGAGCGCGAGCCCTGAACACATGAATAAACACACTGAAACCATCAGGTTGTGATTTCCCATTTTAACCACTGCAGGAACTTTTGTCCACTTCATTCAGTCACAAACCACCAAACACATGTGGAAGCAAAACCAAAACTGCTGAACACACGCTTTCTTTGTGCTCGTGCTGCAGAAGTGGAAACAAAGTTGAAGCGAAACTCTGGTGCAACCCGAACACGTGCTGGAAAAAGCAGGAGAGGATGTGGGTCAGGGGTCAAGGTCAAAGGTCACGGCGTCATCGGCCGTTACAATCGACAGAAGCGGCCTTGTGATGTGTTCATTAATTAAAGAGGCAGATTAGACTTGAAATGTTCTGGACTTTATTCAGTTTGATTGAAAATGTCATAATTAAACAGTTTTTGAACCAGATTACATGATATAGATTACATAATATGTCAGTCAATCATTAGTGTCTATTCATTAGTTAATTGATCATTAGTGATGAAATGATTTATATTTTATTATATATATCCATCTTTGACAAGCATACATTAATGAATCACAGTACTGATCACAAACATTGTTTTTCTTTTTCAAAATCAAATGATAAAATAAAACAAACTTGTTTATGAAATGTGGATAAACTGAGTGAAATAAGTGTTAGTGCAAAACTGAAATGATTCAATAGTGGGTCTATATAAACAACTCACAATTTCAGAGGGTTAAAAATGGTGAAAATGTCACGATGCTAATCACATGACAGCGGTCTACATTAGTTCCTCCGCACGGTCTCAGCGCTCCTACACACTAGAAGAAGAAGCTACATCAAACCGGATCCGCCTGAAACCAGCCGCGTTTCTGAAGTTAGTGTGTGTTGTAGCAAGAGTTAAAAGTCAAGCAAACCCCAGCGTTTCTTCTTTACTGCCTTGGAATCAAGGGATTCACTGTTTTTTTTAAAGAGTTAGAGCCTAGAGACCTATAAATCTCAGGAAAGTGACCAATTCTGGCTCCTTAAAGGAATAGTTCAGCTAAAAATAAAAATTAGTTGAAATTGTGTTCACTCTCAGGCCTTCGAAGATGTGGATGAGTGTGTTTCTTCATCAGATTTGGAGAAATGTGTCTCTGCATCAGTGTCTCAGCAATGAATGCTCTGCAGAATAAGAGTCTAAACAGCTGATAAAAACATCACAATAGTCCACACCGCTCCGGACCATAAACTAACGTCTTGTGACGCCAAACGCTGAAACATCAAGACATTTTTAACTAAAATCTGAGTCCATAATCACTAATAACAGTGAAAAGCGCATCTGCTGTTGTCTCTCACATCAAAATCCAGCCACATATTTGTTTTGGACTGTTTTAAACGCTGCTTGATCTGCAGATTTCTCTCCTGATTCAGACCAGAACACTTTTTCACTGAAGGAAGCGTTATTATGGATTATTGACTCATATTTGAGTTAAAAAGCGTCTTAATGCTGGATGTGTTTCAGCTTTTGTCTTCTCCAGATGTTAACTGATGGACTGGAGTGCTGTGGATTATTGTGATGTTTTTATCAGCTGTTTAGACTCTCATTCTGACGGCACCCATTCACTGCAGAGCATCCATTGCTGAGACACTGATGCAGAGACACATTTCTCCAAACCTGATGAAGAAACACACTCATCCTGATCTTTATTCTTTTAGTACTTTTGAACTGAAGTACAACTCATTAAATCAAATCTTTGCTTTGTGTATCTTTAACTACACACACTGTTATGAACAATAAGTAACTACACTGTCATAAGTCTCTCAAGCCTTAAA
The DNA here is from genome assembly GCF_012432095.1 of Onychostoma macrolepis. Lineage (NCBI taxonomy): Eukaryota > Metazoa > Chordata > Actinopteri > Cypriniformes > Cyprinidae > Onychostoma > Onychostoma macrolepis. The sequence continues at coordinate 1,651,805 of NC_081163.1, forward strand.
ATGATCAATCATCCAAAAATTTTAATTATCATAATTTACTCACCCTCATATCGCTCCAAACCTGTATGACTTTATCTTCAGTTAGTCTCTGAGGTCTAAACAACATTTATTTTCATTATATGAACAATTACTGAACAAGTTCTTTTGAAATATTGGATTCAATCTTTTTATCAACTGGTTTTCTTTCAATTAGCACAAGTTTTGGATTTCTGTTTTAGAACTGATTGATTATAAGTCTTATTAATCTGAGTTTATGCACCTCAGTAGAGTGAAAAAACCTTATTTGTGGATTATTTTGGCTCATTAATGGAGTAGCACGAGTTCAGATCAATGAGGCCTATGATCAATAAGTTCCAAAAAGAAGCACACAACCTGTGCTAAATGAAAGAAAACAAGTTGATAAAAAGATTGAATACAATTTGTGAGCCTGGAGCACAAAAGCAGTCATAAGCAGCACAGGTATATTTGTAGCAATAGACAACAATACAGTGTATGGGTCAAAATTATAGATTTTTCTTTTATACCAAAAATCATTAGGATATTAAGTAAAGATCATGTTCCATTAAGATACTTTGTAAATTTCCTACCGTAAATATATCAAAACTTAATTTTTGATTAGTAATATGCATTGCTAAGAACTTCATTTGATCAACTTTAAAGGCGATTTTCTCAATATTTAGATTTTTTTGCACCCTCAGATTCCAGATTTTCATATAGTTGTATCTCAGCCAAATATTGTCCGATCCTAACAAACCATACATCAATGATGCATAAAACTCAGTTTCAATAAATGTTTCCTCATGACTGGTTTTGTGGTCCAGGGTCAAATATTTGGTGATAATTTAGCATAATGATAGATTTCTAAGCAATTATTTGCAGGCTGATGCTTTTTGAGCAGGAAAGAACCAGAAGTGTAACAAGGTAGGAAAAATCTCTGAAAAGGTAAAAAATGATCAAATGTTTTTTGGTGCAAAGTTGTTTTAACCCTGTGTGAGCAAAGTCAGTAAGTTTCAGTCCGATGCGATAACATTAACGAGCACTTTCAGGAAAAAGAAAACTCTGTCCAGGTCAAAATGACCCAACAGGAGGGTTCATTCAGACTCGCATCTCAGATTAAAGGTTCTTCTGATTCAGCAGCGGAGAAGGAAACACTCAGCATTTTTGTACGGTTTATCTGAAAACATTGGAGGAATGCAGAGGCTCAAGAACCGGTTCTAGATTCCCAACAACAGTATTCTCTAGTGTGTAAGAGCACTGAGGAGTTAAACACAATAACAACACAAAGATAATCAAATAAGACTGCTACTATAACATCTTCATTTAGCTTTGATCGATCAACTCTATTAAACCCCGTAACCAGACGGTGATTTGTTAAACATATCAATCAGAAATGCATTAAAAACATATGAAATGCCACTGAAACTGGGCAAACTAGATGACGGAGCAAACACAGGCGTCTCATTCGATGCTGTTGAAATGGATTGGACACATGGGATGGATCTGGATTGGCTCTGGAAACTGCAGGCACTTGAGGGTGTAGAAACATCTACAATGTCTTACCAGTCCTTGTTTTAAGACAGACAGAGAAGGACATGAGAAAAACATGCACGAGAAAACCGAGCGCAACTCTGAGTTTCTCCCCTTCATTTTCTCCATAGAATTTAGAAGATTCTTCAAAGAGTCTAAAGCCATGAATCAAATCAACCAGATGAATCACATGTGTGACCCTGGAGCACAAAACCAGTCTTAAGTCGCTGGGGTATATTTGTAGCAATAGCCAACAATACAGTGTATGGGTCAAAATTATAGATTTTTCTTTTATGCCAAAAATCATTAGTATATTAAGTAAAGATCATGCTCCATGAAGATATTTTGTAAATTTCCTACTGTAAATATCTCAAAACTTAATTTTTGATTAGTAATATGCATTGCTAATAACTTCATTTGGACAACTTTAAAGGTGATTTTCTCAATATTTAGATTTTTTTGCACCCTCAGATTCTAGATTTTCAAATATGGTCCGATCCTAACAAACCATACATCAATGGAAAGATTATTTATTGACTTTTTTTTTTTAAATGTATCCTTCTGATTGGTTTTGTGATCCAGGGTCACATTTAAAAACTCTGATTTGAATCATTTGCTCTGTGGAGGATGAAAGGGATTTTTAGTTGAAACTCGACTGATGCACTCGTTAGTGAGCGAACATTAGAAAAGGATCTCAGGATCCCAAATGAAAGCCTTCAAACGCTTCATCTCATGCCAAATCAATCATCTGAACCTGTGAGCTCATGCTGAGCGTTTGAGAGTCACATGATGAATCCGAGCGAACAATGAGACGCTCAAGAGTTCATCATCATAATTAGCATATCTAACATCAGCACAAACACTGGCAGATCACAAGACTGTGAGAAACCTGATTAGTTGAGGAGATCAGAGATGAGAGCGATGATGACCGTTAACAGCACAATGCATCGGCTTGAAAGACTAGATGAGGCTCGTTATGATTACAGATGCAACATGTGACTAAATCATGCAAACTTCTCAATATTGAGCAGAAATACTATGATAAACTGATGCAGAGCTGGAAAATGCAAACTGAATATTCACAATGATTTTGCTGGTGAAAGCAATATTGTTAATGAGTGTTATTTTAGTGTTATTGAATTTATGCTTTCATGCTCATTTTAGTTAAAGTTTTAGTAACTTTGAGTTTAGTGTAATTTTTATTGGGTTTTTTTAAAATATGTATAGTTTTTATTCATTTTTATTTCAATTTTAGTTTAGTTATTTTTAGTGCATCAAGTTAAATGAAAATGAGAAATGTTGCCTTGGAAAATAGCTGAAATAAAATATATATAAAAATATACATATATAAAAATACAACAATATTTTTTGCAAGTAAGATTTTTAAAAATGATTGTAGTTAACTATAATAGCCCTGTTTTGAGAATATTGTGGTTATTTTAATTTGAACATTAAATTTACTAAAGATTGTTGCTTGTTTTATTAGTGCATTACATAATACAAAAATTACTGGATTATGTTTTAGAAGGAAAAAATACTATTTGTCTTTGTACTTAAAATTTCACATTTAATTAAATATTTTAATATTTCTTTAAAACAATTATCACAAATAAATACAAAATATATCTTTCATCAAATTTTCAGTGTATAAAAGTGTTCAGACAGATGTTTATTATTTTTTATTTCAGTTTAGTTGTAGTTATTCATTGTATTACATTGTTACACTAAATGAAAATGAGAAATGATGCCTTGGAAACTAGCTGAAATAAAATAAATTAAGTTTTTTATATTTTATTTCATTTCAATTAAAGTTTTTTTTATTTTAAGTAATAAAAAATGTTGTTTTATGGTTTTAGTTTTATGAATATTGTGGTGATTTTAACTTTAGCATTACATTTCCTAAAGATCATTTCATTCTTACTACTACAAATATCATGTTTAATTATTTAGTATTTACAAAATTAATATTCCAAATTTTCAGTGTATGAAAGTGTTCAGACAAAGTGTTCAGTTAAATATATTAAAATGATTCCTTTGCATCATCATTCAGAAATGTTCACTGAACATTTTTCATGTTTTAGTAAATATACTGTTGTTCATCATTGTACATTTATCATCAAAGATAGATTTTGTTTTTTTTCTTCTTCTAGAACTATCGTCCAGCTCTAATCTTTGCTAAAACTCTATTCACCTGCTGTTACCCTGATCACAGATGTGACCCTGGAGCACAAAAGCAGTCATAAGCAGCACAGGTATATTTGTAGCAATAGCCAACAATACATTGTATGGGTCAAAATTATACATTTTTCTTTTATGCCAAAAATCATTAGGATATTAAGTAAAGATCATGTTCCATTAAGATATTCTGTAAATTTCCTACCGTAAATATGCATTGCTAAGAACTTAATTTGGACAACTTTAAAGGCGATTTTCTCACCCTCAGATTCCAGATTTTCAAATAGTTGTATCTCAGCCAAATATTGTTCTATCCCAACAAACCATACATCAATGGAAAGCTTATTTATTCAGCTTGTATAAATCTCAATTTCCAAAAATTGAACCTTATGACTGGTTTTGTGCTCCTGGGTCATATATGATTATCATCTCACTAATAAAGAGGCCAAAAGAGAGCAAGAGAGGGAAAGAGGAGCTTCAGTAATCAGTACAAAGTCTCAGCCATGTCACTACAGCAAAAGCTTTGAGGTGCAGCATCAGCATGCTTTGATTTCAAATCACAATGGTCGAAGAATATTGATTCAAATGCATAGTCAAAAGTACAATAATTATTCACAAAATGAAATGATTCCAAAGGAAGAAAAGAATCATTGTTGGAATCCAAGGACGAGCAGCAACTCGAGTAACGGGCGTAGAAGAGTTAATCTCGCAAAAAACAATCAAGAACATGTCCGGGTCACATTTCAAAATCAAAAGAAAGGAAATTATATTTTGCATAGAGAAAATGAAGTCTTTCCAGGACCATTCATATTTTTGCACTATTTTCATGAGAATTAACCCTGTAAAGTCTGACATCTGACAACAGTCAGAATTTTTTTAAAACAAAATATTTAAAATAAAAAGTAAAGTTTGCATACGTGTTTTATGTTTTGTATCTTATCTGATCAATCAGGCTTTTACGGTTCATATAGTTTGATATAATGAGAATATTGAGGAAAAACTGATAATAATATGCAATTTGGTGCAGATGCTGACATTTATATGGATAAAATGCAAGATGAAATTCTGATGCTTGTAACGTAAATCAATGACAGTATAGCAGATACTAAAAATATCAGTGGTCACTTTATATCTCCAATAATATCCCATAAGAAAATCAATAAAGTACAAATCGTAAAAAAAAAAAAATTAATGGAGAATCAAGTAAAGCTGAGCAGCTTCAGTCCAGTAAGTGTTCATCTGGAAATATTACTACAAGTTTACTTGATTAAAATCAGTCAGGATTTGACAGCAAAAACACACGTGTAGCAGCAGCTGAAGCTGGACATTTGTACAATTACACTAAAAGAGCTTTTCCTTGATAAAAAAAACTCTAAATTATCAATGAGATGACAGAAGACATGGAGTAGATTGAGTGCGACAGGTTTATCAGCAAAGTTTGATCATGTTGATCATCTGGAGGCTTTATGGGGTTAAAGACATTTTCCCGTCTAATTCTCATAACCAAGATGCAAAAAAACGTGCGTGTATAATTTCATTTGATTTTTTGGGGAAATGTGACCTGGATTTGTCAACAAGGAAACGTAGATTAGACAGAACGCAGCATATGAACAAGAGGAAATGTGGTATACCTTCTTGGGTTTGATTGACTGCTCAGAATTGAAACTGGATTCGAGAGTCTCTTTGGACTCGGATTCAATATCCTTGACGTCACTCTCATCTTCGCTGACGATTGGACCGTTTTCACAGATTGGAGACTGGAAGTCATCATCCGGGAGAGGCGGATAACTGTATTTGAACTGGTCCTGTCACACAAAAAAACAAAAGAATATTAACAAATCTTTGAGAACCTGCAATTTATTATATTTTTGTTCTGTATTACATTTATTACTTGCAAAATGAGAATCTTGACATAGTACTGTTGTAATTGGAGAAGAACAAATTGGAGTAATTTCCCAAAAATCATAATCACATTGAAATATATAGCACAATAAGCTCTTTAACCCATAGCATCAACATCACATGCTGTGAGATATAAGTCAGGTTTATGTTGCCAGGCAAGATTTGTTTCTAGTTTCAAAAGTTACAATCACACAAAGTCCTAGTTTGAGCTGATGGTGGCGCTAGAGCGTTTTAGGCAGATACCCTAAAGCTGGTGAAATTAATGTTTAGACCCGTAGCAATAAATGTGCCAAATTTCACGCCGTTTCTCCATACAGTTCTTGGTGTTAGACCAAGCAAAAATTCACAATCAATTTTGTAGTTACAATCATACAAAAAGCTATCATTTGAACTGATGGTGGTGCTAAAGAATTTTAGGCAGAGACCCTAAAATTGGAGAGACTAATGTTCAGACCCTTTGCAATAAATGTGCCAAATTTCATAAAGTTCTTCCAAATAGTTTTTGGGGTTTCAACACAACACATATTGCTGATGATGCAACAAAGCTCAAAGAAATCAAGCATTAAAATAGAATTTTACAATTTAAGGCACAGAACCTCCCTTAACTGATGTACAGAAATCAAATGATTAAACTTCCATTCCATTTTAGTTCAAATATATCTGATCAAAGTAAATCTATTATTTAAACTTCAAGCCACATTTAATTAAAAACAAGTACGTACCGTTCCTCCCATGTGCGGTGGAAGGTGCTCGGGGCCGACGTATGTCTGGATGTCACTCTTGGTGACAAACTTGAGCTTACTGATGGCTTCGGGGCCCAGCCATGTCTTCACTATCTTCCAGGCAGCTGCCACACACAAGAAAAAGTTATGACAAATGAACTGCTGGACCAGACATCATTACAAAGACCTGTTTAGACTTCTCATGAGCCAATCACAACTCACCATTCATGATCCAAGGCATCTCGTACATGATCATTTTGGCTGAACAACAAAACAAAGATGTTTAAACAAAGATGTGAAATCCTTCTATAATACTACGATTCCCAAACTTTTTGTCAGCCAAACGCCTTTGAGCTTAAATATTTCCTTGACATCTGAGATTTTAAGTTAATATTTCTATAATTCAACATCACATTTGCATGTTCACAATTCTCTGATGTCATAATAAAATTTCAACTTAAAAAAAAAAATTAAAAATTATTTTGATTGTTTCAATTTTACATTTTGATTTTAATTAACTTTTAAAAACAGAATATACTCACAAAGAAACTTTGGATAGTACACTTTGAAGCAGTTAATGATATACTTCACAAAGTCCATGTCCTAGAAGAGAAACACATGGGAAAGAAATCTAAGTTGCTATAATTCATAAAGCTGGATGATATGATGGTGTATATACTGCGTTACAGTAAAAACATCAGCTGTTAAGACATTTTGCTATACCATTTATACCACAGTAAATATACAGTATTTGCCTGGCTAGTAGTTGGCAAGAGTGCTTTGTTATTTACATGTGAAATTAAAAAGGACTGCAACAAAAAACATGGATTTTTTTGGGTTCATTTAAGTTCTAAATAAAAGAGCTTAAATGCTTTTCATTTGTACAGCATTTTATTCACTTGGATTACACAAAAATAGACCTTACAACCAAATAATTTAATACATAAAGTTTTTTCCCCACTTAGTTTAGTTGAATATTTGAATGCATGTCAGTGAGAGTGTTGACTTTACAGACCCACTTCAAGACTAAACCGTTGTCTCAAGTTCATCTGTAAAGCTGCTGTTAATCCATTGGCTAACTAACTGTTAAAGCTCACCAATGGGTGTCAAATCTAACAGTACACATGACTGCTCAACCAGCACTGAATGCACACACACATACTGATCAGCCTGAACACTACTAGACTGTACTATCATTCAATTGTGCAATTCTGATGTTTACTGAATGCTCGGGTAACCTTTAGCTTCATTTACTGCTGACACTTACATTTGCTCTACAGATTGACTCCTGGGAGCCACAAAGCACTTTTCGATGAAAGTTTGTTACAAGAACAAGTTTTTTTTTTTTTTTTTTATATTTATTTGAAAACTTAGAATCTTGACATGGTCACTGTTGTAATTTGAGGAGAACAAACAACTTTTTACTGTTTTTATCTGAAGAAATTCCCCAAGAATTATTAATACAATGAAATGTTTACAGTAGCTGTAAGCACAATTTGCACTTTAACCCATAAAATCAGCAGATTTATGTTGCCAGATTATGATCTAGAGTTAAAAGTTACAGAGTCATATTTTGAGCTGATGGTGGCGCTAGAGGGTTTTAAAGTAGAGATCCTAAAATTGGTGCAATTAATATTTAGACCCTTTGCAATTAATGTGCCAAATTTCACAAAGTTCCTCCAAACAGTTCTTGGGATTTCAACATAAAATTCACTGTTTGGCTCCTAATAAATCGCTACGAATGCAACATAAAGGTCAATAAAAAACAAAATTATTTATAAAATAAATTGCAATTTTAAGGGAAAGAACCTTCGTTAACCAATATACAGAAATCAAATGATTAAACCTCAAAAACATTCCATTTAAATTCAAATTTGTCCGATCAAAGCACATCTCCACAGTAAAGACACCTCACATGACAGTCCTTCATTTTATAAACACGAACAACCAATTTACAGTCGTATAAGATAAGCATTAAAGAGAGCAAATTAAAGCGCACTCTAATTCCTCCATATAAAACTGGCATTAGGTTTGATTAGGCTGTGGCTTTGGCTTCCAGCAGCATTAAACTCCTGCATTTCTGCTGCAGAAACATGAGACGAGGAGATTTGCAGTTTGACGGGAAATTCTCTCGGATTAAGTGAGCGAGTTGGATTGACCAAAGGGATTTAAAGGCCACGTTAATCTGCAAAGTGTTAAAACCAGTGAGCAGCGTCTGTCCCTCTGCACCTTCCACTCATACAGCTAATGACCTTAAAATGTCTGCCAGAGGGTCAATAACGCCCAAGACTAATCAGAACAAATGCACTCTGGTGACCTTAAAATAAAAAATACTAAAACTAATTTTGAACTGTTATATAATATTATATATATATATATATATATATATATATATATTTATATATATAAATTAGTGCTGTCAAAATTAGCGCATTTTAGCCTGTATCATTTCATATCAAAGCGCAAAATAATCTACGTGCATGCAGTGTTGTGGTCAGTTAAATTATAGAGTTACCAAAAAGGCGATTAAAGCTGCCTTAAAACTGCGCATAGGGATGTAACGATTTGACGATAATTCATGATAAAATTCCCCACGGTTACCGTTTCATATTTTAATTATCATTAAAACCGTATTCGATTACTGCAATTTGAACAACTCACGATAAATAAATACTGTCCAGCATAAAGCAGAGTTTTAAGTAACAGTCTCACGGCGCTGGCGTTTTGAGTGAAAATATGCGGAAAAGCTGGGAGGTTTTAAAAGATTGCTAAGGGAATTATACAATGAATATATGAATGAATTATTTATATGAATGTGCCTCTGAAGGTTCTGACTGTCTTCAAAACGATTCAATGGCATTTTGCTTTCATCTTCGCTCATATATATATATATATATATATATATATATATATATATCTATCTATCTATCTATATCTATATCTATATCTATATATATAAATAAATGTCAAATATAATATATATAAAATATTTAACTATTACACATACAAAATTATATAAGATAAATTTAAAATAATTTAATATATTAATATTAATATACATAAAATTTAATATTACACATTTATAATTAACCCAGTGAATAAAATGCATCCAAAAGAGATTAAGTGCCTTTCATTTAATTATTTTCCGTATAACTGGTACACGAGAATCACAGTTTGACATTTTTATTATCATACAATATCAGCCGTTGATTACATAGCATTGCCAACCAGTTAGTATTGAAATGTTTTAGACCGAACTTCAGCATTATTTTATTTTAAGGTGACATAAGCATGTAGAGTAAAGTGAAGAACTTACTATATTACTGAGTCCAGACTCAGACATGTCGAACACGACCGTCAGCGGCATCCCAGGCTCGCGTTTGGCGTAACGCTCCAACCAGAACGCCACATACCGCTTCTTATCCAATACTGACTTGGCATCTTTAATGTGGAGCTTCACTTTGAACCAGACTGCATTGAAAGACACAGACAGAAAGAGCCGCAGATGGATGGATATCATTTATTGATTCTTCAGGGGAAACTCCGTGCAAGCACATATCATAAAAGAAAATAGACTAGAATTGAACGATACTGCCGAATTAGTTTTGAGTGTCTCGGTTTACAGTAAATCACATGCGCTGTGAATTTGACATACATTTGGAAATGCAACGTATGCGAGCTATGCTTTATTTTCACATTTGCATAATATCCAACATTTTTGAAGACATATAATTATAGAATTTCACTGAATTTATCATGTGTTCGAAATCCTGCTGTGATAGAAACTGCAATTTTCCAGCAAAATAAATTACTATATAAAAAAAATGACTAAATAAATATGAATAACTTAAATAAATATACTATTACTATCCAAATTATAAATAAATTAACTACATCAAATAATTGACATACTTTTTATGAAATAAATAAATTAATTTTACAGTGTTTTACAATAATAATATTATTGTCTTAGAGGTAGTAATAATAATATTATTGCTATTATTATAAATGTATATAAATATAATTTATTAAATGCATTATATTTATAGAGAGAGAGAGAGAGACATTTATTAATATTGTTTTTATATTCAAAATGTCCTTCTATTGATGTATTTTTTTTTCTGATCTGGTTTAAAATGTTTTTTTGTTTCTTTCCAATCAGAGTAACAATTTTTTCAAACAAAGTCACTGTAGTCGAAAAAATTAGGGTAAAATCAGTACAAAATATATTTTAACAATCAAGGCATGTTTCCACGCTGCTTTCACTAAATGAGCACTATTAAAAGCATGTATTATTGCTATTAAAATGCACACTGAACTGTAGTTTTAACATGCGAGGGACATTTTAACTCCACCTACAGAGTTTGTTTCCTTCTTTGTCGTATCCGTGAAGGAAAACCGCGCCGCTCTCAAACATCCATCTGGGAATACTGCTCTCTGTGAGGTCTACAGGAAGAAGAAAACAAAAATAAAATAGCACTCATTCATCACATTTTCTTCCTGAATCATCACAACAGTATGAGCTTGCAACTCCATGAACGTCACGCTTTCCTTCAGAACCTGATGACACATTTGATAAGAGAAGCTCAGCACGGACTCTGTTTGCTTTGGAGGCCATTATTTTAAAGCTCTTCTGTTGAACACATCAGCTGAATTGATTGAATTAACACACTGAAGCTTGTAGGGATGAAGCACAGACAAGAGGAGGATTATAACAACATACAATAAAGGTCTTCATTAGAAAGTAAAGCTCAGGAATCATTTCTCTGGAGCACAAAGCCTTTCTTATAAACCGCTGTGCTCTGTTGGCCAGTCAATGAAAGCTTTGAATCTTTATAACTGTAAAACACCAATGGAGCATATAGAAATAGCACTATTTATCCATCAAGAACTCATGACCATGCTGGGATCAAAAAAAAAAATATATATATCATAAAATAATAAATATGGACCAAATAATTACAGTTTCAGCACTTAACAATAATACTTTAATCGTTAACTGCATCTTCTAATCATTTAAAAAGCTGAATTTGTTAAGAACATACCTGGGTCATAATTCACAAATACATTTTATGCTGATTTGAATACAATATTTTTTTTTTACTGCAGTGTGGTAAATGTTTTTTTACTACAGTCATGGAAATCAGAGTATTTTTTTTTTTTCCATTTTAATTTTTTTTTTAATTAAAATGACAATTTTTACTGTAATACGGTAAGAATGTACCATAGTAATGAGAATCACAGTTGAGAATAATGGTGTTTCTTCTTTTTAAATAAAAAATCATTTTAAAAATAAAATATAAAATTACAATAATTTTACTGTAATATGGTAAGGAATTGTACTATAGTAATAAAAATTACAGTTGAGAATAATGGTGATTTTTTTATTTTTTTATTTTTTTTTTAATAAAATGTAAATGTTACAATTTTTATTGCAATATGGTAAAAAATGCACTCCAGTAATGACAATTACAGTTGAAAATAATGGTAATTTTGTTTATTTAAAAATAAATGTAAATTTTTAAAAAATGTTTTAAAAAATTTAAAATATATATATATTTTTTTACTGTAATATGGTAAAATTGTTAAACAATAATATTGAGAATTACAGTTGAGAATAATCTTGATTTTTAAATTATTTTAAAAATAAAATTTAAAAAAAAGTTACATTATTTTTTATTGTAATATGTTAAACAATGTACTACATTAATGAGAATCACAGTTGAGAAAAAAGGTGGTTTAATTTTTTTAATTTTCAGATGCATGAATGAGAACTCTTGGGCGAAAAAAAAAATCCTATAATATTCCTAAAATAAGTTTCTTTTTTTTTTTTGGTAAATGTGACCATGTTTTGACATGACATGTTTTTCACGAGATTTATGGTACAGCAGCTCAACATGCATGTGAGTAACTTCCTCATTTCAGTCTCTTCTGGGAACAAGCACAAGCATCAAGGCCATACTGTACATACACACCATTCAGAGTAAACTCTTTCCTCCACTGCAAGCTCTCGTCAATCATCTTTAAGGTGTCTTCCATAACAAAGTGTCTCCACGTGAGGTAGCCTTCGACCAGAGCGTCATCTTTGAAGAGTCTCTCCACGTCTCTGCTGTCATATCTGTCTTGGGACTCTGCAAGATTGTTAGTAAAAGCAACGCAGGGTTTGAATTAGAGACAAACTAATAGACTGATTAATAGTTCTGTTAATAGCTGTCAGTTCAAACATCTTCCCACAACATACAGCATATATTATATTTAATGTGTGTGTGTATATATATGTGACCCTGGACCACAAAAGCAGTCTTAAGTCGCTGGGGTATATTTGTAGCAACAGTCAACAATACACTGTATGGGTCAAAATTATAGATTTTTCTTTTATGCCAAAAATCATTAGTATATTAAGTAAAGATCATGTTCCATGAAGATATTTTGTAAATTTACTACTGTAAATATATCAAAACGTCATTTTTGATTAGTAATATGCATTGCTAAGAATTCATTTGGACAACTTTAAAGGCGATTTTCTCAATATTTAGATTTTTTTTGCACCCTCAGATTCCAGATTTTCAAATAGTTGTATCTCAGCCAAATATTGTCCGATCATAACAAACCATACATCAATGGAAAGCTTATTTATTCAGCTTTCATATGATGTATAAAACTCAATTTCGAAAAATTGACACTTAAGACTGGTTTTGTGGTCCAGGGTCACATATATATATATATATATATACACATACACACAGAAATTTAAAGTCTAAAAATATCAGGAAGTATTTTAAAGCAGTATATGAGAGTATGATTTCAAACACACTCCAGGAAATATCATAAAACCATTTATGCATAGACTGTAAGGCTAAACTGTGCACTTATTGCTATTTATTCCTCACTAGTGCGAGTTTTACAACAGCAAGAAACAACATAATTATTAAAACATGAATTGTGAAGGTTTTTTTGACAGCTGAATCCAACAGCTGTGATATCAAATATTAACATCAGCTCTCTTAATGAAGCTTCACCATAACACACGATCAATAAAAGTCTTACATGTCACTGTCGATATTCTAATATTTAATGTTAACGTTCAATTATGAGATGAGAATGAATGTTATTGTGAAGATCACAACATTTGAGAACTTAGCGTACTGCTAACTCACCTTCAACATACTCGCTTTTAAACCTCTGTCGTGTTTCTTCGATCTTGCTTTCGATGTCCTTTTGGAGAGCGCAAAATAGTAATTATTAATCCATTTCGGATGAGAATATAACATATAACGCTTCTTTTGTTTAACTGTCTGATTACCTGCTCTGATTCCGCCTGTCCTGCCTCCGCCATGATAGTGCACACTATTAGTCAGCAGTGGCCCGATCTTCAATGGAATCGACCGCAGACTCCGTGAAACTAGGCACACTATAACGCCATGTTGGCTCTGACATGTCAAACAAACCTTTGAACTGGCTTTCGCAGCGAGATAAAGTTCCTCTGATACGCTCTGGCAATTGAAAGCAAATAATCGCATCATGTGCAGAGTCTAAAAGCAGTAAAAGCCTCTGACAACATCACTTATTTGTGAAACACTGATTGAATTGCGGGACTGTTTCTTTAAGAAACACCCGGAAAAATGCGAACGTGATGTGCGTCAAATGCGCGCGCACTTTGAGGAAGAGAAATAGCGTTTGAAACAGATAACAGTGTAAACAACAGAGATAAAGTCATGCGGAGGTAAAGTATGAAAGCATTTTGTTATAAGATATTAATTCCTTATCACTCAGTGTATCATTCGCAAGTTACTGTTGTATTAATATTAAAGGCAGAACTTTACTGTAGTATAAAGTTTGTGTGCCTGAGGTAACGTTAGCCTATTTACGTTACTAAAGATAATAAACTAATGTTTGAAAGTGTTTGAAAACACGTTTAACTGTTGCTTAATAGTTCATATATTATCTTATATGTTATATTTTTAATATTTAAAATTATTTTAACTTTTAAATTAATTTATACAGCAGTTATTTTCACAATACAAATAAAAATGAGTAGTATTCCTGTTATTAGAATTTAGCACAAGGAAATTGCTAGTGTTTAAAGTCTAGTCTTTACCCCATAAAGCCTACTGTATCAATTTCTAAAGCCTCTAAATTATTAACATGATCTAAACTTGGCTTTTTCCTGTCAAATCTTGACTGATTTTGATCAAGTAAGCGTCAGAATAACTGCAGTCATATTTCCAGATGAACACTTACTGGATTGAAGCAGCTCAGCTTTACTTGATTCTCCTTCAATCATTTTTTAGAAAAATCAGTGCGTCTCAAATCTGATCATCAGGATCTTTTGAGGAGCGTTTGTTTCCAGAAGCTTTACTTTCTCTGTTCCACAGCGGAGGAATGATCTTCATCTCGCATCTTCTGAGGAGCGCTTATTTCTTCATCTCTCCATCAGCATTGCATTATATGTTTGGATCATTTCAATCTCATCTTTCTGAGACATATTACTGGAGATATAGAGCGACGACTGATATTTAGATCGTTTTATGTCAGTATCTGCTCCACTGTTATAAAGATCTCATTGATTTACATTACAACCATCAGAATTTCATCATATAAATATCAGCATCTGCAGAAAATTCATATTTATGCTCAGTTTGTGTCTCTGAATAAAACTGACCTGTTTTTTCCTCCATATTCTTACTATATCAGACTATATGAGCCATAGAAGAATGATGCATGAAATATGAAACTCAACAAAAAACACATACTTTCTTTTATGTTTGGTCTTAAGTTACAGTAACCTGTTATTTCATAGGCTTTACTTGCTTAATCCACCAAATGTTTGATTGCTTCCAACAGTGAACCAAGCTTTTCAAGTTTGGACACCAAACGGACTCTGATTGCACCAAACGTCTTTGGTGAGTTCATCAGTAAATGACTTGGTATTATATGCAAAATCTTTGGAAATGTGTTGATGAATTTCCTTAAAGATTGAGGTTTCTTTTCACTTTCTTCTCCAGCTTTTCGTCTGAGTTGACTTCAAATCACAAGGCGATGGCTGCAGAACGGCACGTCAAAATGCTTGCGGTTAAAGGAGACGTGCTTGCTTTCCAGTGCAAGAGTTTCAGCTCAAAAACCAGAGATCATCGCAAAGGCTCAGAGGTTTCTTTCTACAGTCTGTCCTTCAACCGAGACTCACAGAACTTCTCCGTTAGAGATCGTAACTCGTCTCTGATTCACAAGGACAGCTCTGCAGAAGCAGTCGTCGTTCATTGTTGCTCCGCTCTGGATGTTCAACAGAGACAAAAAGCGCCTTGTGTTTTACTGAGACTGTGCAAGAAGAGGACGTCTGCTTTTAAATATATGCTTTACTCTATATGCACATCCACAGAAGCAAAGCTTCATGCTGAGTTTGTGTTGCCATACGAGATGAGAGATAATATTTCGATATTGCTCGGCCCTACATTGATTTGGAGTCATGAAAACTCTGTGTTTTATACATCCTCGCAAACCAGTGGAGTGAAAGAAGTCCCCATGACGGTCAATTTTATTGGCGAACTTCCTCTTCGGCAAAGAAAACTAGTGATCCAAGGAGCCCAAAATGTGCCAAGCGATCAATCTAAAGTGAAAAACATACTGTATTTCATAGAAGATGGAAGAACTTTGAATTTTGCATGTCTTGTGCCTGATGCCTACAGCTCTGTGATCCAGTGCATGATGGTTCTGTCGGCTGAAGAAGTCGACGGTGGTTTGAGATCGGCTGTTCTGGCGGCTACAAGCATGAAACAGCTGGTTCATTTTGAGAACGGACTTCCTCGGGACGTTTGTCTTCTTCCTTACGAGCAACCGCTGAGTATTCAGATGATTCACACTCTGAAAGACGACTGTCTCGTTGTCGTAACCTTCAGTCAGGGAAACGTCTGCGCTGTGTGGAAAGACACTTTCCAGGTGAGTGTTTATTTGTGGTGTTGAAGTATTAAAGGAATAGTTCACTCGATTTGCTGAAAGATTTGGAGAAATGTGTCTCTGCATCAGTGTCTCAGCAATGGATGCTCTGCAGTGAATGGGTGCCGTCAGAATAAGAGTCTAAACAGCTGATAAAAACATCACAATAATCCACAGCACTCCAGTCCATCAGTTAACATCTGGAGAAGACAAAAGCTGAAACTAATCCAGCATTAAGACGCTTTTTAACTCAAATACAAGTCCATAATCCATAATAACTCTTCCTTCAGTGAAAAAGTGTTCTGGTGTGAATCAGGAGAGAAATCTGCAGATCAAGCAGCGTTTACAAGCCAAAACCGCTCTAAACTAATATGTGGCTGGATTCTGATGTGAGAGACTGGAGTGGTGTGGATTATTGTGGTGTTTTTATCAGCTGTTTGGACTCTCATTCTGACGGCACCCATTCACTGCAGAGCATCCATTGCTGAGACACTGATGCAATGCTACATTTCTACAAACCTGATGAAGAAACAAACTCATCCTAATCTTGGATGAACTGAGGGTGAGAATTGTCATGCAAATAATGTTACAATGTGCGAAAAATACGATATTTTGCTTAAAGACAAGAGCCTGCTTTATTTCTTTTGATTTTGAAGCAAATAATGATATGGATGTGTCCTTGACAGCTTTTATCCAAATCATCTTTCATTGCATTTCATATTTCATTAGCTCATGCATTACCCTCTAATTGAAGGTTAAGCTGTTATCATCATAAAACAGTGATTATAATTGTCTTTTTAATGGAGATTATTTCTAGGACGGTATTCGTTGTGTCTAAAGCAGTGGTATCGTTTGAGACGGTATTTGAAGGTACGTCTGCTGTAAAGTTATAATGACAAAGCTGCTAATTTTCAAATATTTTTATTTACAGAAACTAGGATTGGCAATATATTAAAATAATTAAGGCAAGACACTACAGGCAATTTGGAGAGATTTGTTTTTTTACATTTTTATTTTATTTTTTTTTACTTTCAGACTAGTGGAAATAAAACATCCAAAATACACATTTAAGTGTTTATTTTATTGCACTTTATCTATTTCAATGATTTCATTACAAAACATATCTTTACAAGTTTGTATCTCCAGCAGCACTTTAGTTTACGAATTTAAAAAAAAAAAAAAAAAACTATAATCATATTCACCTGGGGTGTCTTGCCTTAAACTAAAACTACTTTAATTTTAATATTTTAATTGTTTGTAATTTTTTTTAATTTAATTATAGGATACGGTTCTTAAAATATTTTTTAAATAAAAAATAGAAAAATTATCAGCTGCAGTTTGCACCTGATAACATTTTCTGAACTTGACAAACCCAGAAAAATTTATATTCTTTTAAGAAATATTTTCTTAACTTTTATATATAATATTCATTTTCATAAATATTTTTTTTTTTTTTTTTTTCAGGTCTAGAAATCACACTTTTAAAATTCTCTCAGATATTGTCCAGGTATCACAAGACTTTGTGATGTAAAATAAAAGACATAAATAAAAAATTTTAATTTAAATTGTCCCCACAATATCAGCTTATTAGATCTTTTACCTTATTTTATTGCTCATTTTATGTCATTTCAAGCCACCTTGTGGCCCCATTGGCAGTGTGCTGAGGCTCTATTGGGTCCCGGGCCCCTGGTAGAGAGCCAACGCTCTCTAAAGCATCACAAAATGCATTTTGTGACCTCGACAGCAACTTCAGTTTGCTGTTACGCTTCTTTAAGAGGTTTGGCGTGTTTAATAAGCGATAAACAGGAAGCAGACTGTCAATCATAGCACAGATGTTTACGGTACACTTCCTGATGGACGATATTAAAAGCTGATTGCAGGACTTGCATTTAAAGGTTACCGTTCGTACCAGAAACATTTCAAAGCAGCAGAAAATGTCAGATTATTTATTATCTGTTTTGATGCAACGCTGCGTGTCTATCCAGGAGCTTGTTGAAGCGACGTCTTGTAAGCGAGTGTTTTCACAGTGACTGAAGTAACATTTGGGTCTGTTTTACGACTAATACAGGTTTATTAATATCAGACTAATATCAACTCTTATTTTCTCTTGTGGACTATATGTCAACATCTTTTATGTGAAATATCTTATTCAGGTCAGTACTAAATAAACAATAACATGCATTTTTTAAGATCCCTCTCATTTTGGTAAAATAATTAACATGTTGCAGATTCTGAAAGGGGGATGCAAATTTTTGACCTCAACTGTATATAGCTACTGCATATATATATATATAACTAATGGCGTTCTTCTGTGTTTCAGGTGGCGGGGTGTTGGACAGGAGTGCGTCTGCTGCTCGTTGATGACTTTATGGGATGCGGGACGGATCAGATGCTCTTAGTGTTTGAGAGTTCATCAGCAGAACCGCTTAGCAGCTTCCTACTCACTGATCTGTGTGCCGTCACTTACTCTGTGCGTCAACAGCTTCATCTATCAGTGCTTCTCAGCTGCTTTTGCTTCAGGAACAAGCATTATATATTGCACATTCAGTTCTATCTAGTCTTTAGAGTTTGATTGGATGCACATAAATACATAAAATAGATGCACATAAAAATAACAACTTAAGTCTATTTATTTTGATTGATTAATTATGCATGATTAGTTGCACTGAACACAGTTTCTCGCTGCTGTCTGTAGTATGAACGGACAGATGTGCAACACGTCTGTTTCTGTTTCTAATGCGTCTGATTGAGTTTGCTGTGTGTTAAATCTATCAATACTCTGCAGTGTGGCCGATCAGACGGCGAGGAGCCGAACACATCAGACGCAGCGCAGGAGAATCACCTTCTTATGGTTCAAGCATTAGAGTCCAGACTGCAGGTAATTAACAGAAGCACCTGCTCGTCTGTGTACAGACTCATAATCAGTTTCCTTCCTTTGAAAATAGAGAGATTTCAATGATTTATTCACTGCATGTTAGTACTTTAAATGACAAATTAGTACGTTTTGAAATGGTACCGCCCCAGTGACAGTTTTGTACCTTTTTTTCTGAGAGTGTGGCATTGAAGCTGGATTATTCCTCTCAAATATAACATGCATGGTTGTCTGTTATTGGTTTGTTGTGTCTTTAGAGCGGCCTGAACGTCCTTGAAGACCTTCAGAGAGACGTAGAAGTCAAAGACAGACTTCTACAGCAGTCATTAGTGGCTTTAACTGATCTGGTGTCAGGCAGAGAACATGTCTTCTCCTCTCCACAACAGGTCCGTCAAAGCTTCATAGTAAAAATGGAGTAAAAGTGCTTGAGATTAAATTAGCAGTCAGTCGACAGTTTAGCACTCTTTAGATCGGGTTTGTCTGTGAATGTGGCAGGAGGGGCTTGTTTCTCTGTGGGATGAAGACGATGGTGATGGTGCTGGAGATGAAGAGGATGATGGGATGCAGACTCAATGTGCTGAAGCTCCTCTGAAGATGCACAGAGTTTGGCAAAGAGTCATCGGACAGAGTTTGATCGTCGGTGTCGTTCTGACATCAACAAATAACACGTACGTGAGATTTACTCTTCAAATAATCAAGGCTTTTTTCACTAAAGAAAGAAACTTTGAGAAATATTGAGGTGCTGTTATAGTTTTATTAATAGTTTGAATTAGTTTTATATATATTTATGTGTGTGTGTGTGTGTGTGTATATAATTTTATTTTATTTAATTTTTTCTTAAGCTTTTGTTGTTTTTATTTTATTATTTATGTCCAGATATAGTTTTTATTGTTTCAGTTCTAGTTATTTTAGTACATCAAGTGGAAACTAAATTAAAATGAAAAATGTTTATAATAAATCTCAATTGATTGCTTGATTTATATATTCGCAGAATGTAAAGTATATTTTCTCTCAATTCTAATCTGCTAAACGTGACTGTAAGGTGAGAAGTTAAGATATTATAAACAAACATCATGTTGAAACGATATAAATTTGACTCGGGGTTATTGTAGTAAACTAAAATTTAAATAAAATTCAACCAAATAAAAACTTTTTTTATTTGAAATACAATAAACATGAACTAAAATAAAATATTTAAAAAAAATTGTTGCACACAAATGACAAGACAATTTTTATTTTTTAATTTAGTTTAACTTGATGTATTAAAAATAACAAACTATTTATATATATATATATATATATATATACATATATACTGTATATATATAAACTAATTAAAAATGAAAAAGGAGAATACAATAAAAATGATTTAAAATAATAGTAAGAACTATAATTGTCTCTCATGATGCTAAACAATACATAGTCATAAAGCAATATTTACTTACAGATATTGTTTTGCAAAACATTGTAATGCATGTAAAGTACCATGCCATTTTTGCTGCTGGAGTTTAAAGATGAACAAAGTAAAGCGTTTGTAGGTTGATTTCTCTGTAAAGTGTGACTCTGTGCATCTCTCAAAACATTGATCTGTTTGTTTGAGCGCTGCAACCTACCATCCGGCCCTAGACTTCATGCTAATAGAGAATGGGAGCAAATATTGAAGCTGAATCTCATTACTGTACAGTTATCTGATATATTCACACTCAGGCTGTTCAGGGTAATAGGGACTGTAACCATAGAAACCAGACCGCCATGCAAAATGAGTCTGTTTTTAGAAATGCAGCTGTGTTTGTTCCTCACCTGACCTGAAGGAGACCAGCTAATCATGGACCTCACATTCAACTGAAAATCTGCTCTGTTGGTCTAAATCATCTCTGTCTGATTGCTTTCATACTCGCAAGACACGAGATGATTTACTAATATCAACTGTTGTTTAAACTTCAGTTCAAGAAATACAATTAGAGTTGGTACGTTTGATTCATTTCCATGAAAATGTCCATTTCAGTGAATTGATTCAAATGACTCTGATTTAATGATTCCTTTGCATCGTCCCTCAGAAATGTTCACTGAAGTCCTCGTGGGATTTTTTATATATTAAAATGTTTTAGTATATCTGTAGGTAAATTTTGCTATTTATGACTATGTACTGTTATATTGGTACATATGAAAAAATATTATTCTTCCTTGTGTTTATTTAGTGAGAAAAATGTGAAAATGTGCCTTATTTACATCTATTTTTCATTAGATTTTTACTGGATTTTACTTCTTACACTAAACATTTTGAATCTACTTGACTACAGTAACTTATTGATTCAAATGATGCTTCCTCTGAATGAAAACAAAAGGTTTTTTTTTTTTTTTTTTTGCAACAAACAGCAATATTTACCTACAGATATTGTTTTTGCAAAGCATTTTAAAGTGTAAAATGCCGTGCAAGGACATTTTTAGTTGGTTATCCAAATGAATTGACTTTTTTGAGAGAGAGAGGAAGCATACAAAAATTACACAAAAAATATGTAAACTTCACTTTTAAACTCTGTTTCCTTTTTCATATCCATGTTATTTTAGTATCATTTTGTTTTGTCATTTTATGTCTAATTTTTATGTTTTAGTTATTTTAGTGCTTAAGTTTAAACTAAACGAAAATGGTAAATGTTCAACAAGCTGAAATATATTTTTTTATTCATTTAAGTTAACTTTTAATTTTGTTGCAATGTATTTTTTTATGGTTTTAGTCAACAATAATAACTCTGATATGCATTTAATTTGGATCAAATGGTGCTTCCTCTGATTGGGGAAAAAAGGTTATTTCAGATCAAATGCATTAATATCAAGACATAATAACTCTTTTCTGACTGTTTTGTAGGTCTGTAATGAATATTAGCGCTTCGATTGTGTTGGATTCTCATCAAACCGGAGTGACTCCTGTTCTGAACACTAAGACTGTGATCCTGCCGTATCCTGCATCAGACGCAGCTGTCGCTCTCGCTCTCGCTCTCGGCCCGTCGCCGGTGAAGATCAGACGCTCCGATTGTTCTGCTGACAGCGACGGATCAAGACTCGCCCTGGTCGCTGTGACTGACGCAGCTCCTTTATTAACCTCTGGCTGCGTCAGATGTCCCTTCATGCTCCATTACAGCTCCAAAGAATCACCCGGATCTCCTGCGGCAGAATGTGCTCGGGTTTCTCAACACTGCGGGCAGATCTCGCTGGATCTGAAGGATATTTCCATGGGAAAGCTGCATCCACGACTGTTACAGGAGCACAGACTCAACACAGGTGAGAAAACGGCCTTATGAGTAGCAGTCTATAGTAAGAATGCACCGATATATCGGCCGATAATCACTATCGGCTGATTACTTTAAAATAGTGTTGTCACGGTACCAAAATTTCAGTATTCGGTACCGATACCAGTGAAAATCCAAAGTTCTCGGTACCAATTTCAGTACCACATGCTAATTAAAAAAACACACTATTTTTAATAATAAAGTCAAACAGAAATAAAATGTACAAAAATCAATGCCATTCTTTATACTTATTTAATTGTGTTTCAAGTTTTTCCGCAAATAATAAAAGTATGAAAAACAGTAAAGTTTCACCCAAATTGAATTGGTCTTTAAATTAATTCAATTTAAACGCATTTTATTTTTTTTTTACTATTAAAATTAAAATATGGAAGAAATATTGTGATTATTTCTTTAAAAATAAATAAAAATTTTCAACAGTAGTAGTAGTAGTATCACATACATTCTACTAAATAATAGTAATATATTTCTGGCACAATGTCTTTAAGATAAACATTTATTTTGACGGGTTGCCGTGAATACCTTTAAATTTCTGTGTGTAGCTATATGATATGACGCTGGTTTTACTCAAATGGAACGGTAGAATGCTCTTGAAGTGACTCTCAGAGCAGTTCTGTAGATGTTGTTTATGTATTTATGTCCTCATTGAGTCGGCAGATGCTGAAATCACCGCGAGTGTCACGCGCGCTTCAGTGTGTGTAGTAAAAAAAACAAAAAAAACGCGTGTCTCTGCCATTCATTCACACAGAGACTCGCAGAACATGCGGGATTCATATCTGAATCGACTTTTGCGGCTTAATATTTACAGATACTAGTCCATGTTGCAATTTGATTTAAGTGTAATGACGTACTTTTTATTAATTCATCCAAACTTTGACAAATTCCGTGACATTCCGTGCTAAACTGTAAATTCCGTTTTTATAACTGGATTCCTACTTAAAAAAACCTGGTACCGTGACGTTTTCATTTTTTTTAGTACCGACTTGGTACTGAAGTACCGGGTCTTTTGACAACACTACTTTAAAACAGCCGGTGATCAGAGCTGATTAAATCCCGTCAATCAAAAGGGGAGAAAAAACAAATCAGACTGAAACTCACGTGTGAAGTAAATGCCTTTTGTGTGGAATTTAGGGCTGTCAAAGTTAACGAGATAACGCAATCTCATTTTTACTTTAATAACGCATTCAGGTTAGTTTTAACCTGGAAGAGATACAATTTTCTAAAAAAAACATAGTTTTTAGTAAGTGAATGAAACTTTGCAAATGCTTTAAAAGACTCTTTCTTTCTTTCTTTCTTTCTGTCTGAGCGATATGTCCATTTTGTGTTCGGGTCATTTTTTGACCTGGGTATGTATGGGCTGTTAGTAGATGATAAAAATAAAATCTATGAAGTTACATTAGAGTCACATTTTTATAAAATATTTAGCCTTTTACCAAATCTTGCATGCTTTTGAGACTGGATTTTGATTTTGCACCTATTTACAAATTATTGCAGCATGAAAGATGTATCTTTTTTTTCATCTGAAGGTAGAAGTTTATGCAAGTAAAATTAATTAATTTAGTTTTAATTCTAAATTTTAATTTCTAAATTTATGTTTTGTTAGAAATAAATATGTAGGTTTCATAAATTTGGACTGTTTTTGAGCAACCATGAGTTATGAATTCAAAGGAATTTAATTGTTACATTCATTAATACTGGTAATTCTCATTATATTTTCTTGTAAATTTAATACAATAATAAATTTCTCATAAATAATGAAACAATAGACTCTTTTTTTTTTTTTTTTTATCCCAGGAAAGTTATCCAGTATTCACAGTTGATTAGTTAGCCATTAAGACACTATCTTACACTAGGAGCTTATTTACTGTTAATTATATATGTATGTTTGAATAAATCACAAAGACACGTTTTTTTTTATGAAAAATGTGCAATTGAGTTGTACACACACATTTCAGTTTTTATATTTCAAAATAAATATCGGTTGAATATAGTAGTTTGGGCTCTGTTGTTAATTTTAACCTCTAATAATATACATGTACCAAATGAGTGTTCCTGTAGTTTACAGTATTACTTAGGAGAGATTTTTATTTATTTTTTTCCTTGTGATTCTGAAAACCAAACTATCGTTTTCAGTATCGGTATTGTTATCGGTATCGGTTCCGGGTGCATCTGTAGTTTCTATTCACAGTGGTGTTCTCTGATGGTTTGTGTGTTCAGACGAGGCCAGAGAGGATCTCCTCAGCCTGATGGCGCTGCTGGACGTGTGGTTTTTCCGGCTGGAGTGTCCGGATCACACGCTGGTGGATGTGCAGGGCTGGTTGCAGGAGTCGCTGAGGTTCGAGCGGCTGGAGATCGACCCACACTTCACCGCAGACCCGTCGGGCGTCAGGCTCTTCCGCTGGGAGCAGAACTCACCGTTTCAGGGCGTCTTGAGCATCTACTGCAGGTGAAAACATGGACTATCGGTTTGTTTCAGTCATGTGACTTTCTGCTCATCCGCCATGTTCACTGGAACAGTAACATATTAATACTGATTAATACATCACCCCCTTCTAATGAACAGGTTTGACTACTTATATATTAGGGCTGTCAGTCGATTAAAATTTGCAATCGAATTAATTACAGGGTGCTGCAATTATTAATCTAATTAATCGCAAACTAAATTTTTCTGTGAAAATACCCCCAAAAGATAATTTAAAACTATTATTGAGAGAAAGAGACCTATGATTTCTGTAATGCAGACTATACTTCTTAAACTAGACTATACTTCTTTAGTAATACTAATACAAAATTATTAAACTATTTAAAAATGAATTTCATAGGCCTTGTTTTATAAAGTTTAATAAATCATTAAAATTAAGAAAAAAAAAATAGAATAAAAATCTATTTTAACGCCACGTGAATTGCTGTGGTACTTTTATGATGTGCCTTTTTTCATGTGAAGAGTTTATTTGCAAAAACAGATAACTTTTCTTTTTTTTTAATTTTCAAAAATCATGTGTTTTATTATTTTATTGTGTTAGTTAGCTGTGTTTTTTTTTTTTTAACCTAATCAAAATAACCTAACTGCAGCTTGGGTGATTAATTGGATTAATTGGAATGCACAATGAAAAAACATGATTTTTTTAAAATTGTTAAAAACGGAGTTATCTGTTTTTGCAAATTAACTCTTCATGTGGTCACTGAACTGTTGTAGAGGAAAAAAATAACAGCATATTTCTTTAAAATGATGAGTAAATAATAACAAAATGGACTTGATTAATTTCAACTAAAAGTTTGATTCATTGGAAGACTGTGTTGCTGTTCGATGAACCTGATTGGTTGTGTTCTGCTGCAGGGATGAGCTGAGTTTGCTGCACTTCCTGCACTCGCTGTGTGACTTCCTGCCCGTGTCACATGACCTGCAGCCGCTGGAGAGGCCGAGGCTCTGCGCTGGATCTCTGGCTCAGACTCTGCAGACGGAGATCCACACCGTGACGCAGGAGGCGTCTTCAGCGCTGCGCTCTGATGAGGGAGCGAGGAGAGAAGAGGCGGAGTCACAGACGCTCCACACACTCAGGGAGGAGTGGCTTAAAGAACGGGAGCGGTGCAACGAGAGGCTCCGCCCCCTGCTGGACCAGACGCGCTACAGCAGACTGATAGAGTGCATGATTCATGCGCAGCTGGACGCCGATGAAGCCGCTCTGATGGAAGCTCCTCGTCTGTAGGTAAAGGAACATGTTTCGAAAACTCAAAAATACCATCTAAAACACATAACAGTCGTATGACTCCCCTCATCTCATTTTAAACATCTTACAGTCAGTCATGTGACACACGAGAACCAATGACGTTTATCTCCAGTGACATCAGACCTTTTGTGATTTATTCATTTAATCTTTTATTTTATTTATCTCAGTTTCAGAGATTATCAGTTAATAATAGCTGTTTTAATATCATTAATAAGGGTAATTTTTTTTAAGCATTTTAAGTTTTTTTTTATATTGTCCACTTTCATTTTCATTTTAGTTAAAGTTTTAGAATTTTTTTTTTTTTTAGGTTTTGTTAGTTGTTATTTTTTAAATGTATATTTGTTTTATTTGTTATTTTCAGGTTTAGTTTTAGTTTGTTTTATTTTAGTAATTTTGTTGTGCATTTTTATTAGTTTTGTTGTTTTTAAATGTCTGTCTAGTTTTAATTATAGTTTTGTTTTTCTTTATTTTTAATTTTAGTTTTCAAAATTACTTCAAATTACTACTTCTAATTAAACTAAATGAAAACTAGAAAAGTGAGTGATATTTGCATATTACAGCATAACTGAAAGGTTTTTGTTTTATTATAGTTAACATCTATTTTAATCCAGTTTAATGTTTTTAATATCTTGTTTTAATGAATGATAACACTTGTTCTGTTCGTCGTGCAAAATCACTACTTCAGAAATGCACAAGCCTTTTTTTAACAAAACAAAAAGTTAACAATCTTTTTTTAATAAATAATGCAAATAATGAATATAAAAAATGACAATATTGGCAAATATATATATATATTAACATATTTATACAAATGTGGTGCCTTTTTGCCATTTTTGGAGTCATCACTGAACTGTAATAGGAGAAATATCAGCATACGGGCTTGAAATGGCACGAGATGAGTAAATGATTTCAGAATTAGCTTTTTCAGTTGAATTATTCCTTTAAAACAGCTCGGTAGAGAGGCAGAAGAAGCACAAGGAGCATCATGTTACTCTGGAAGCGAATGACAGCTGTGTCTTTCAGCGGCTGTGGATCTGAATCCGTGAGCTTCTGCTGGTTTGGTCTCGAGGTTCTCCAGGGCTTCACACAGGAAACACTTCATCTGCCCTCAGAGAAACAGACTCTCCATCACCGCCTGCGTCTCACCTCCAGCAATCGTTTGTGCGTTTGCTGTTGAAAATAAACGCTTGGATGCAAAAAGCCTCGAAGACAATTATTTAAAAAAATAAATAAATAAGCTTCTTTGTACTGTATTTCAGTCTTTCAGCTTTCTACCAAAATTTCACATTATTTGCTGTTGTTACTTGTGAAATTTAATATCAATTTATGTGTGAAAATTATTTCCTATATGTATGTGTATCAGTTTTATCTCAAAATGTATTTTTATTTTTTTGTTTACAGTGTATAAATAACTAAATTACTAAAAAAAATAAACATACCGAAATGCTACAGAATGTTTTTTTTATTTAAACCTTTGAAGAATTATTTTATTTATATATGTATCTGTAGATACTGTAAAAACAGTTTTATTGATGTTGTAAATAAAATAAAAAATCCAACATAAAAATATATATATATATATATATATAATGTGTCATGCCCCTGGACTGTTTTTGTTGTGTTTTTTTCTCCCCATGTGTTCTGTGACCCAGTTTTTCCCCTGTCTGATTATTAATTGATTCCAGGTGTGTCTCCTTGGTTCCTTGATTGTCCTGTGTTTAAAAGCCCCGGTCCTTTCAGTTAGTGTTTGTCGGTCTTTGAGTGTCTATCCTGCCTGTGACCTGTGTTCCCGTTTGGATATTAAACTCTAGTGTTCCTGGTCCCCGTGCGTCCCGCGAAGTGTGACTAATATATATATATATATATATGTATGCACATACAGTCATTACCAAAAATATCGGCACCCTTGGTAAATATGATCAAAGAAGGCTGTGAAAATGTATCCGCATTGTTAATCCTTTTGATCTTTTATTAAAAAAAATCACAAATCTAATCTTTCATTGGATAATAAGAATTTAAAATGGTGGGGAAATATCATTATAAAGTAAATGTTTTTCTCAAATCACATATTTAATGTGTGTGTGTGTATATATATATATATATACAGGTGCTGGTCATATAATTAGAATATCATCAAAAAGTTGATTTATTTCGCTAATTCCATTTAAAAAGTGAAACTTGTATATAATATTCATTCATTATACACAGACTGATATATTTCAAATGTTTATTTCTTTTAATTTTGATGATTAGAGCTTACAGCTCATGAAAGTCAAAATCAGTATCTCAAAATATTAGAATATTACTTAAGACCAATACAAAGAAAGGATTTTAGAAATCTTGGCCAACTGAAAAGTATGAAATGAAAAGTATGAGCATGTACAGCACTCAATACTTAGTTGGGGCTCCTTTGCCTGAATTACTGCAGCAATGCGGCGTGGCATGGAGTCGATCAGTCTGTGGCACTGCTCAGGTGTTATGAGAGCCCAGGTTGCTCTGATAGTGGCCTTCAGCTCTTCTGCATTGTTGGGTCTGGTGTCTCTCATCTTCCTCTTGAGATTCTCTATGGGGTTCAGGTCAGGCGAGTTTGCTGGCCAATCAAGCACAGTAACACTATGGTCATTGAACCAGCTTTTGGTACCTTTGGCAGTGTGGGCAGGTGCCAAGTCCTGCTGGAAAATGAAATCAGCATCTCCATAAAGCTTGTCAACAGAAGGAAGCATGAAGTGCTCTAAAATGTCCTGGTAGATGGCTGCGTTGACTGTGGACATCAGAAAACACAGTGGACCAACACCAGCAGATGACATGGCAGCCCAAATCATCACTGACTGTGGAAACTTCACACTGGACTTCAAGCAACATGGATTCTGTGCCTCTCCACTCTTCCTTCAGACTCTGGGACCTTGATTTCCAAATGAAATGTAAAATTTACTTTCATCTGAAAAGAGGACTTTGGACCACTGAGCAACAGTCCAGTTCTTTTCTCCACAGCCCAGGTAAGATGCTTCTGACGTTGTCTCTGGTTCAGAAGTGGCTTGGTAGCCCTTTTCCTGAAGACGTCTGAGCGTGGTGACTCTTGATGCACTGACTCCAGCTTCAGTCCACTCCTTGTGAAGCTCTCACAAGTGTTTGAATCGGCTTTGCTTGACTGTATTCTCAAGCTTGCGGTCATCCCTGTTGCTTGTGCACCTTTTCCTACCCAAATTCTTCCTTCCAGTCAACTTTGCATTTAATATGCTTTGATACAGCACTCTGTAAACAGCCACACCTTTCAGTAATGACCTTCTGTGACTTACCCTCTTTGTGGAGGGTGTCAATGTTCGTCTTCTGGATCATTGCCAAGTCAGCAGTCTTCTCCATTATTGTGGTTTCAAAGAACAAGAGATACCCAGCATTTATACTGTAGGGATGGTCATTTATTCAAACTCAAATGTAAATATTCTAATTTTAATTTAGATACTGAATTTGGGATTTTCCTTAGTTGTCAGTTATAATCATCAAAATTAAAAGAAATAAACATTTGAAATATATCAGTCTGCATGTAATGAATGAATATAATATACAAGTTTCACTTTTTGAATGGAATTAGTGAAATAAATCAACTTTTTGATGATATTCTAATTATATGACCAGCACCTGTATATATATTTGATGTATATATAATTTTTTTTAAATATTTAAAATAAAATATTTTACTATTTGTATGGCATCTCCCAAGATTTGTTTTTAAACCAACTGATCATTTTTATATATATATATATATATATTATTTTTTTTTTTTCAGTGACATTTTACAATATGTCATTTGTTAACATGAGTTAATGTATTAACTAGCATGAATGAACAATACATTTATTACATTATTCATGTTAGTTAATGAAAATACAGATCTTCATTGTTAGTTCATGTTAATTCACAGAGCATTAACAAATGTTAACAAACACAACTTGTGATTTTAATAATGCATTAATAAACTTTGAATTTAACATGAAGAATAATAAATGCTGTAGAACTATTGTTCATTATTAGTTCATTAACAAATGTAGTTAACTAATGAACCTTATTGTAAAGTGTAACCATTTTTCTGTTGAAAATCTTTACTATTTGTATGACATTTCTAAGATTGTTTTCAATCAATTAATAATTAATATATAATTTTTTCCCCGTGTTCTAACATACTTTACAGATGCTTTTGACTAAGATCAATGATTTCAGTTTGTTCAGAGTTGATTGCATCATTCTCTGTATTTAATGTTGGTGTTTCTGTCAAATAATCACGGACCGGAGCAAACAGAAGCACCGCTGACAATCATCCAGCTCAAGTGTCCTCGCCGCTGCCACTGTTACCATGGAAACCAGCATCAGCATCAGCATCAGCACCATCCGTCTGGAGCTTCATCACTCTGTCTGGGATCAGCTGTAACGGTGAGTGTGATGACTTGTTTTTATTACTGTTTTTCTTGAAATGTGTCGCTGCATCAGTGTCTCAGCAATGGATGCTCTGCAGTGAATGGGTGCCGTCAGAATAAGAGTGCAAACAGCTGATAAAAACATCACAATAATCCACACCACTCATCAGTTAACATCTGGAGAAGACAAAAGCTGAAACAAATCCAGTATTAAGACTTTTTTAACTAAAATATGAGTCCATA
Source organism: Onychostoma macrolepis (assembly GCF_012432095.1). Lineage (NCBI taxonomy): Eukaryota > Metazoa > Chordata > Actinopteri > Cypriniformes > Cyprinidae > Onychostoma > Onychostoma macrolepis. The sequence goes on from NC_081163.1 coordinate 1,682,618, forward strand.
ATTATTGTGTGGATTATTGTGATGTTTTTATCAGCTGTTTGCACTCTTATTCTGACGGCACCCATTCACTGCAGAGGAATCGATGTCCGCAAGACATCACAGATTAAGACAGACGTCTTGCCAATTTGATTTCTTAATTATCTAATCACGCTTGTTTGATCTCCAATAATTGGCTCAGTGGACCTGAAATATGAAAATGTTCAGCATATGCAGCGTTTAATATTTTGATACTCAACACATCTCCAAATAACTGATTATGGCATCACAGTCGTGAGAAACAGATGAATCTACATCATACCGTACTGTAATGAGACACAACATGATCAAGATCCAAAACCAAACACGCTTTTCATCTATGATCTTCAGTATTACGTGTTATTAATAATTCAAACCAATCGAGATGACAGCTGAGGAAAAACATTTTCAACAATTCCTGTAAATTATGGGTAAAGCTGAAAAGCTCCATATCGGTAAATATAATATAATACAATGTTATATATATATATTTATATATTTTATGTAGTATTATATTTATGTTTAACTTTTTTATTTTGTTCTTTAAATTCTCTAGTTTTTAAGTCACTTTATTTTATGTTTTTCTCAGTCATAACATATTACTATATGATGCTTTTAAACTGATTCATATTTTATTTTTATTTCATTTTACATTACGTTTAAATATATGCAATTAGCAGCTGCTTTTATCCGAAGAAACTTAGAAAAGTGGAACAAAGCAATCAGTTCATGATTTTAGAGTCCAAAGATCTAATGAATACAATTTGGTTTTAATGTTTTAAAATGTAGTGTTACATTTAATGTAATGTTTTTAATAAAATGTAATATTATATTATATATTAAATGTAGAAATGTGTATATATACACACACACACACATATATCTATATAATATACAATTTTAAAATATTATATAAACATTGTATTATATTATATATAAATATTAAAAATAAGATACATTTTTAAATATTTAAAATTTGTGTGTATATATATATATATATATAATGTGTGGTGTGGGAATGTAAATTAAAAATAAATATTTTTAATATATTACATTAAAATATATATTTGAAAAAAATGAATATGGTATTTTGAAAGTATTGTTAAAATTTAATTGTAATTATTCAAATATAATTTTTAATTTAATTATAGAACATTTTATTACACTATATTTACTGACTTTTAATATAGCATTTTAATCATTTGTAATAGTTCCATTGATTTGCAGGTGAAATATAACCTGGACATCGATGGGTGAGATTCATCCTCATAAATCCACAATATTGTGTTTGTGCAGAAAAACATGTGCAGCTGTGATTAGAAAGAGGAGAAGAGTGACCGCTCCGTTCATAAAAACGATCCAAAAGACAATCGTATAAAACAGCGTCCATAAAAAGCTGGTCAGATGTTCAGATACTGTGGTGCGTCAGGTTCTGGCGGCGCTCTCGTGTCGGATGATCTTGTAGGTGATCCAGTAGAAGACGTTGAAGATGAGGAAGGCCAGAGGGAAGGCGGCGCGTGAGACGGTGTCGATCCTCTTCGCTCGGTCCACAAACTTCTTGCGGTTCACGTCTGTGTCCTTCGGGACGGCCGGCGGCGGACTGGCGTTCGTCTGCGTGTTTTTGACCGTCGTCCCGTCCTTCACGCAGGACGTGGTGTTAAATCCGGAGAAATGCAGACGGCCGTCCTGTAATTCCTCCTCCTGCGTGTTCAGAAGCACAGAGAAACAAATAAAGCTGCTTCACGATGACGCAGAAGAACCTTTTCTGTCTAAACGATTCCACCGTTAAACTTTCTGTTTAATAAAAGCTTCTTTGAAGGTTCTTCAGATTATTAAAAGGTAAGAAATGGAAAAGTATGGAAAAAAGAAAGCAGAGTATGGAAAAGAATATTTGCATTTCCAGAACTTTGCCCCTATTTAGTTTTTTTTTTTTTTTTTTATAATATTATAGTAATATACTATAAATAATATAGATATACACATATCTACATATAACAACCATACATTAATCCAGAAGAAGAAAAGAGAAAACACCAGGCAATCATAGTTATACATTCAAATAAAGAAAGAAAGAGAAAAAAGAATAAATAAATAACTTTGCCTCTATTTAGAAAATGAAGAGTTAAATGGAAATAAATGCGTGTTTAGTGATTGTCAAACATGACTGAATGAATTCAAGGTGCACTTTTTCACGATGCAAAATGCAGGTTATGAGCGCTTTGGGTTTCTTCTCACGATATTCTTAGCATGCTATTACACAGACTTAAGGACCTTTGTAAAAATTACAAATATACAAACTTTCATGTGCACACGAAACCATTAAACTTAGCATGTAAGACAGTGATGAATCATTCCTTAATGTTTAACAGACGGCTGATGATCGTAGTTAGTTGATTATTTCACTCTTATTGTTTGTTGCTAACTTACCATAAAATGATGCATCTAGGTCTCAATGAGTGTGTGTTTTATAGTAAAGCAGACACAATTAAGTATTTCTACACTGCAAAAAATGATTTAGTATTTTTGTCTTGTTTTCTAGTACAAATATCTAAACATTCTTGAATCAAGATGCATTTACTTGACGGGTAAAATGACTTTTTTTAAGATTTTAAGTCTTGTTTTCTAAAAAAAAATCATCAAAATTTTGTTAGTTTTTGCTTAAATATCTGCTAATGGGGTAAGAAAAGTCATCTTAATTCAAAGGCTAAACAAGATTATTTTTCTTGCCCCACTGGCAAATATTTTTGCTCGTTTTATGCAAAAACTAACAAAATTTTGATGATTTAAAAAAATCTTAAGTCATTTTACCTGTCAAGTAAATGTTTAGATATTTTAAATGTGTATATTTCATGTACGTCAGATTTTTGAATATCTGTGTGATTTTGTTTTATGTAATATTATTTAATATGCTGTATTTGCTGAGTGGGTCTTAGTCGGGTCATCCACAGTCAAAACTCTCTCAGTGTGAACCTGTAGTTATATTAGCAGCAGGCAGGTTTGTTTACGGTCCGATAAATACGTGAATGGGACGCGTTCCCAAAGACTCTTTCTTTCTCCGCAGGGCAGATGATCTTCGTTCCATTAGCGCTGCGTTTTATCAGCCTGCAGCTCGTCTTCATCTTCGTCTCAGGTGTCGAGGCTTTTGAAGCTTCAGGTGCAAAGGTTTTAGTCTAAAATTAATGGAGCGATAATGCTGCAGACCTTTCTGTGTTTTGTAGCTTGTTACAGGATTATTATTGTCTTTCTTTAGTGTCATATTTAAGTTAAATTTGATGCTAACACTTTACAATACGGTTGCATTTAATAACATTATTGCATTTGCAAACATGTACTAACTACACTGTAAAACTGATATTTGATAAAAATGATCATATTCACTCATTTTATTGTTTTTATTTTTTTAATTGTAATTTATTGAGGTTTATGGTAAAAAATCAGCATCCACTTTCATAGTTATGTATTTATTTTAAAATATATTTATAAATGCAATATATTTATCAAATGAAAAATTCTCCACTTTCGTTGGGAAAAATATATATCTATATATTTTTATTTGATTTCGAAATATATTTAGAAATAAAACAAAAATGTATTTTAAAATAAATACATTTAAATAACAATGAAAGTGGATGGTGATTTTTATACTATTTTGATCAAATCAAAAATTAAACATAATTATTGGGGAAAAAATGTATCCAATAATTTAAAATCTGTCATAATTTACTCAACCACATGTTGATCCAAACTTTATTTCTTCTCTGAACACAAATAAAGATGTTAATCAAAATTTCACAATACTAAAATAAATTATAATTAACTTTTTATTTTATAAATGTATTTGTATATGCATATGTATATATATAAATATATTTTATAATAAACAAATTTAAATAACTCGAAAGTGGATATTTTTATTTTATAAATACATTTATTAAATAAAAAATCCACTTTTATGTTATTTAAATTTATTTATTTTAAAATATTGTAATTTTTAAATTTATTTCTAAATATATTTCTAAATATAAATATATTTTTTCCCCACATTTTGATTAACATCTCTGTTTTTGTTCCAGAGAAGAAATTAAGTTTGGATCAACATGTGGTTGAGTAAATGATGACAGATTTTTAATTATTGCACGATATGTTCCTTTTATGTTATTTGGTCTCATTGGAGATTAATTTCAGCCTAAAATATGAGCAATTCTTTCAGATGTTTGTGAATAACTGCGGAGTAAACAGACTACAGATGAGCGTTTGAGTGGGTTATTAAGCTGTTGATTGAGTGATTTGTAATGACTCTGGTGTTCATTTCTGCTCGTTGGGATGATAAAGCGGTTTAGCTGGCGAGACTAATGCTGTTTTTGTGGGATGTGATTCAAACTAAAGATGCTGAAGCTCCAGTCATACGTGCGTCTGTCAGTGTTTTGGCACCTTTTGATTTCGTCTTTGTCTTCGTTTGAGCCGCAGAAACTCCTTCTGCTGTCTGGAGACGAAGTTGACTCCGGCGTATTCCAGCAGCGCGGCGAAGACGAACAGCAAACACACCGCCATCCAGACGTCTATAGCCTTCACGTAGGACACCTGCAACACACACGGCGCAGGAGCAGATGAGGAAACCAGCATATACTTCATATCAAATATAAATGCACTTCATAAATGCAAAAAGATTTTGAATTCTCTCTTTATATATTGTTTATTTTACCAAAAGTACTAAAAGTATATGTATAAACAATTTTAAATATTTATTTAGTATATTTAAATTAAATTAAATTGTAGAAAAGCTAGTATATATTAAAAACCTATTTTAAATATACATTATTTAATAATATATTACATATAATTTTAATAAATAAACATTAATGTATTTCCTCTATATGTAATATATATATTTTTAATAAAAATTTTAAATACTATTTAGAAAATAAAACTTATATGTATAAATATAATTGTAATAAGTGTATTTAAATTATTTCATTAAAATATATATATTATTTATTTAATGAATAGAAGATTTAATTTATTACAGTAACAAGCTTTTAGTTTATTTAAATTTATTTTTAATTTATATATTTTTGACTACAACGGTTTAAAATATTAAAATAGTATGTTTGCCTATATGACAAAAATTCATAAATAAATGTATTTAAATTTAATTAAAGTATATTATTTATCTGTATTTATTTAACATTATTTATTAACATTTCATATATTAAAGCAACATTATTTATTTATTTATGTATGTATTTACTTATTTATTTATTTACTTACTCAGATAGAACATTTTAAACAAATAAACCATTGAATCAGTTTCGGTTCACTAAAATGGACCGATTGAACTGATTAAACTTTATTTACTCATCAATATATCAAACAAAACAGCCGAAAAGCATGAATTATCAGTTGTTTTCATTACTTTAACCTATGTGTTACCTGCTGATAATCACTTCTGTTTTTCTGCTTAGCAGACAGACTGAATGAGTCGGATGTGGAGAGAGAAAAGCCTTCATTAGAAGCTCCTGCAGGATTATGGGATTATTCTCCGTCTAGTAATGAGCGCTTTGATTTCCAAATAATACTGATTATCAGATTAACATAATGACACATGCGTCGTTTGAGGGTGAAAGGAGTTAAAGCTATATAACATCCAGTTTAAAGTCATATTTTTGTGATTGTTATAAGGTTCTGAAACCCTCTTCAGTCAGAAAATCAGCGATTAGAGCCGAAGGTAATTTGCATTATGGGTTATGAAACAAAAAAGCGAATCACGCTGATAATTGTGTTCTCAGCTTCTGTTGTTTTCAGTCCAGACTCTTTCCATTTCATATTCATGTTCCCTTTCATGCGTAACGCTTCGTCTGCGTCTCTCATTTACAACAATGAACTAATTATCAGTCTGAAACTCATTATAATAGATTAAAAAATAAATCTGTAAAAATAAGCAGATTTATACTTTAGTAACTTCTTGATACTGTAGTCCTAGTATAAGAAAACATGTTACAGAATCAAGAAATTACTGAAGCATGAAATGTTTTTTCATTTATATCTTATTTTTATCAATTCATTTTTTTTCTTTGAAAGTTTTTTTTTTTTTCTAATTTAGCAAATATGTAAAATAAATAAATTTCATTGCTAAAATAATTAGAAATAATTTATTGTAAAATGAATAAATATTTTTGAAAAATAATTTGAATTTGATAAATTAATAATCTGTAAAATAAACTAATCATAGTGTTTTTCACGAATAAAAAAGTTCAAACTTGAATAAAAGGACATTTATTTTATATATTTACTAAATTATAAATAATCACAAAATAAAAAAACAATATGAACTTGATTAAAAATAAATCTGTAAAATAAACAGATTTATAATAGTTAAAACATGAATAAAAACGATATAAACTGCAATGAAATTTAGATGTATTTTACATATTTACTGAATTGGAAATAATAATAAAAAAATTAACTAGATTAAAAAAATAAATCAGCAAAATAGAGATTTATGGTTCTCTAACTTATTGATTCTGTCATAATATAATAGTTTTCACTATTAAATAAATACTTAAAACATGAATGAAATTAACAACATGAAAATATATATTTCTCTTTGCAGAGAAATTTTTCATTTTTTCATTTTTGTTTAGTTCAAACAAAAAACTAAAACTAATAAATAAAAATTTATAGAAACTATGTAGACATTTTTTTAAAACTAATAAAAATAACAAATACATTCTTGTATGTCATGAATTGAAATAAAGCTGAAAAAAGTAAAATAAATAATAAATGGAAAAACTTAAAAATCGAAAATTAAAAACTAACTGAAATAAGTTTACTGAAGTACTAAAACAAATAAAAAATCTAAACAGAAATTTAAAGAAACTCTAAAAACTAATAAAAATGGAAAAAATTAAATTAGTAAAATTAAAGTGAACAAAAAAAAAATCTAATTCAAAATATTAACAAAACTATAATAATGTATCAATGATACTAAAATAACTAAATCCGTTCTGCTTAATTTTCACAATTCATTAATGGTTGATCATCTCTGTTTTCGGCTTTCATAATGAAGTGCTGTGCTGTGTTGTAGTGGCGTGACCTGTGACCTTTGACCTCTGACCTTGGGCAGCGAGGCTCGTGAGCCCGAGCTCTGTGTGGTCATGGTGAGGACGGTGGTGATGCCGAGCGCGACCCGAGCCGGAGCCGCGTCCATGTGGATCCAGAAGGAGACCCAGGAGAGGATGACGATGAGGAGGCTGGGGATGTACATCTGGATCAGGTAATAACCCATCTGCCTCTCCAGCAGGAACTTCACCTCGATGCACGTGAACTTCCCTGAACACACACACACACACACACACACCTCTACAGCTTCACAGAGACCCCACTAAAGGGATTATTCAGCCAAAAATCTAAATCTGCTGTTAATTTAATCATCCTCAGGCCATTAAGATGTGAGTGAGTTTGTTCTTGTCATCTTGTTTGCCATCCGAGATGATACAAAGATGGTGAGTAAGAAGATTTTTTGAGAAGACTTAACTTACAGTATGCAAAGGAGAGGAAAAATATGTCAATTAAAAAAATATATAACATTTTTGCTTGAAATAAAATAAATGTTAACTGATATAAAAATATAACCGTATTTTATTTCAGCTAGTTTTTAAGGCAAAATTTGTCTTCATGTAAACTTCATGTAATAAAAAACTGAAACTAAAATAAAAATATTTAAATAATATAAAAATTGTTGCTTGAAATAAAATAAATGTTAACTGAAATAAAATGAAATATAAAAAAATTCATGTATTTTTATTTCAGATAGTTTTTAAGGCAGAATTTATCATTTTCATTTAGTTTAACTTCATGTAAAGGAGAGGAAAAACATGTTAAAAAATTAAGTAATATAAAAATTGTTGCTTGAAATAAAATAAATGTTAACTGAAATCAAATTAAATAAATATATATAAAACTTAAACGTATTTTATTTCAGCTAGTTTGTGAGGCAACATTTCTCATTTTCATTTAGTTTAACTTCATGTAATAAAAAGCTAAAAATAAAAATAATTAAAAATATTTAAATAATATAGAAATTGATGCTTGAAATAAAATAAATGTCAACTGAAATAAAATTAAATAAATATATATTAAAAAAACTTAAACATATTTTATTTCAGCTAGTTTTTAAGGCAGAATTTCTCATTTTCATTTAGTTTAACTTCATGTAGCCTAATAAAAAAACTGAAACTAAAATAAAAAATAATATAGACATTTTAAAAACAACAAAAACTAATAAAAATGAAAAACTCACAGAACAAAAATACTAAAACTTTAACTAAAATGAACAAGAAAGCAATATAAAAATACAATCAAATTCAAAACATTAACATAAACTATAATAGTATCTCAATGAGACTAAAATAACTTACACTGGTTTAACTTGAAGTACTAAAATAACTAAAAAAAAAAATTTAAATTTATGAAAACGTGTAGATAAAAGAATCAATACAACTAATTTAAAAAGATGATTCAAATCCACCTTAGAAGTAAATACTATTTGAGTTTTTCTACTTCAAAATTTCATTTTCAATTCAATGTTTCTTTGTAATCAATTGTGAAATTTACTTGCATTTTCTGAGTGAAAATTTAAAGAATTAGGCTCATGTTTGCATTTTATTCTGTCTCTGGCCATAATTCTGAACTTGATATCAGGATTAGTCATAAAATAATTGATCAGATAGTTAATAATTAATCATGTGTTTGTGTGTTTTCGGCTGATTAAGGGAAAATACGAGACAACTTCAGCATACAAATGATTATTAAAAGCAAAAATGCTACAAAATGCACATATTTAGTGAGAAAGTGTGATGTGAAAGAGCAAAACAGAGACTATTTTTGCAATCAGCAGCACTAAATGAGTAAGAATTGATTGAGCAGATCTGATGCAGGACGGTGTGATTGAATGATGGGGTTGTTATGATGATTGTTGATGGGTTATGAGTGTGTGTGATGCTCTGACCTGTGTTATAGTGTTTGGTGCAGTAGCCCAGCTCCTTCTCGTCTCTGATGATAAACTGTGGTAACGTCAGACCATCGGCGACCTGAACCGGACCTTTATCAAGCCACTCGAAGATCAGGTCGTTCATCGTGTAGCCGACTGCAGAAAACATGAGCGGAAACTGCGGTTATCCTTCATTAAAAACATTTAAAATAAATGTTGACTGAAATAAAAATTTCAAAATGAAAATAACTAAACAAAAACTGAAAAAAATAAATAAATAAATAAAACTAAATAGGCATATAAAAAACAAACTGACAAAAATACAACGACTAAAACTTTAATTAAAATTAAAATTAAAACAACAAATAAATTAAAAATTTAAATAAAATTTGTAAAATTAAAAATAAAAACTAATTCAAAATATTAATACATTTTATAAAACTAAAAATAACTAAAGAACTGAAAATATAAAAAATACAACTATACAGGCATTAAAAATTCATAAATAAAACTGACAAAAAGTACAATAAAGTGACTGAAACTTTAAAATTAAAATGGGAATATAAAAAATCTAAATATTAAAAATATAATAAAATTAAAAATAACTAAACAACTTCAAACTTCAACTAGAATTAAAATTTAAAAAATCTAAATATTACCAAATATCATAAAACTATAAAATACATAAATATCATAAAACTAATATATATATATATATATATGTATATATATATATATATATAAACAATTATAATAATTCAGTATCATAAAATTAAAAATAACTAAACTATTGAAAATAACTAAAAACTGAAATAGAAAAATATATAACTATGTAGACATGATAAAAAAACAAATAAAACTGACAAAAATACACAATAAAATAACTACAAGTTTAACTAAAGTTAAAATAAAAATGGAAAATATAAGAAACTAATTCAAAATATTAATAAAACTAAATATGCTAAATATACTATGTAGACATGTTAAAAAATGTCTAAAACTAAATTATAATGGAAACAGAAAAATAAAAGTAAAACTGATAAATATTAACAAATATCATAAAAATAAAAATAATTAAAAACTGAAATAAAAACAATATAGGTATTAATAAAACTGACAAAAACACACAAAAAATGTAAAAATAATGAAACAAAAAATGAAATAAGATGTAATATAAACAATATAGACATTAATAAAACCGACAAAAACACAACAAAATGTCTGAAACATTAAGTAAAATGAAAAAGAAAATGACGCACAGCTCTCCAGCTGCATGGTGCAGGTCTGTACGTCCATCGGGAAGTTCTTCAGGTCCATCGGACAGGACAGTATCAGCGTCAGCCTACAGACAGCGTGACAAACACACTGCGCTATACAGCTTATATACAACTATCTGACACTATAATATCAGACCTGATTCATGCGACTAGGGCTGGGCGATATGAGCAAAAATTCATATCTCGGGATTTTTTTGGCTGATGTGCATCACAGGTATATACATTTACAGATGGAGAATATACCTGTGAGATGTAAGTTATGCATTTAGGAAAACAGCACGTCTCAGACACATGAAACAGCGCGAGTCTGTCAGCGGCACACCTGCCCTTCATATAAAGCTGGTCACATGTTTAGAACAAATTGTCGATATTAACGGTATCGCTTATAAAGAATATATCGATATATTGTACAAACTCGATATACCGCCCAGCCCTGCGACTGCAGTGTTTAATGTTAGATGAGTTTATCTGAGAAACACCTGCAAACTCAGTCCTCGAGCGCTGTGGGCTTCACTATCACTTATTCATGAATTCAGAGCTGATGGCTTGTGATTTATAGAAACAGCATTTATGAAAACTAGGACAGTGTCACATCAGCTCATTTTCAAAACAAACGTGGATTTACAGTAAGAGCTGTTCAGGGCTCGTCTTCGCTCGAATCAGATATCGCTAAGCTTTGATTACAATTTGACTATTGTTTGAGCACTAGTAAAATATTTCTGTTTTGCATTCTGTTCTAATTCAGTGCCATTTGAGAACTAAACCTGGTGATCATGTTCTTCAGCATGACTTCAGATGCAAAGAGCAATCTGAAAGATTTGTGATTCATTTTATGCTATAACTTTTCATAACAATTCTAAAACTTCACCTCAAAAAGTTAGATTATAAATGAAACAATGTCATATTTTCAATGTGTCAGTGTTATTTTTGTGATATATATATATATATATATATGTGTGTGTGTGTGTGTGTGTGTGTGTGTGTTTGGTTTTAAATTTAGTTTTAGTAATTTGTGCCTTTGTGCATTCTTGTTAGTTTTTTTTTTTAAATATTTTTTATTTAACTTTCATTTGTTTTATTTCATATGTTTTAGTTGTAGTAATCTTATGGACGTTTCTACAATTACACTAAACGAGCTTTTACTGAAACGCTCTAAACTATCAGAGACAGAAGGAGTGTGTGAATCATCTTCATCTTCATACCTGATGCTGTACAGAACGGTTCCGTCCTTGAAGATCCTCAGGAGCTTGTTGTCCGTCGTGACGTCGTGGAAGTTTGCTCCTTTCTCGTTGGCGAAGAACAGGTCTGGTTTCCAGATGGAGTCCAGCATGGATGGGTCCAGATCCAGAGAGGAGTCGGGATACTCGCTGTAGGCCAGCCGAGGGTCGTTCCACTTCTGCCGGAGGAAGATGTTCACCCTGTAGTCCTGAGACACAAATACAGCCACGGACGTTTGAATGATCATTTGTGACCCGTGCTGGCAACATTAGTCACAATCAGCACATTTAAAAAAAAAAAAAAGTTATTTTTACTTTCGCATTCTCCATTAAAAGACCTTCAAAATGATATATGTGACCCTGGACCACAAAACCAGTCATAAGGGTCAATTTTTGGAAATTGAGGTGTATGCATCATCTGAAAGCTGAATAAATAATCTTTCCATTGATGTATGGTTTGTTAGGATCGGACAATATTTGGAAACTATTTGAAAATCTGGAATCTGAGGATGTAAAAAAATCTAAATATTGAGAAAATCACCTTTAAAGTTGTTCAAATGAATTTCTTAGCAATGCATATTACTAATCAAAAATTAACTTTTGATATATTTACGGTAGGAAATTTACAAAATATCTTCATGGAACATGATCTTTACTTAATATCCTAATGATTTTTGGCATAAAAGAAAAATCTATAATTTTGACACATACAGTGTATTGTTGGCTATTGCTACAAATATAGCTGTGCTGCTTATGACTGCTTCTGTGCTGCAGGCTCACATCTGATTTGTTGGAATCGGATGAAAAAAAAATCAAATATAAAAATCACTTGTGTGTTCATTACAAATAAATTGATTATTAAAACTATAAAAGCCGTTCAATCAATTTTACGAGACGGCTAATTCGTACGACCTCACTCGTACAAATTCATACGATTTTTTGCTAAATAGTACGTATTTTACGAGTTGCACAATTTGTATGAATTTGTATGAATGACCGACACCTAACCCCGCCCCTAAACCTACCCGTCACTGGGGTTTAGACAAATCGTAGAAAATCGTACGAGTCGAATGAATTCCTACGAATTAGCCACCTTGTAAAATACGTACGAATTGGTCGTGAGATAGTGTTGGACAGACAGCCTATATAATAAGCCCTACTGTTTTCCTCAACAGTTCCTCAAACATTTCCCTTAAGACATAACTGATTATGTTTGCGTGAATAACCTACTTAAATACTGTAATTCTGTGTATATTTATCGGGATCGCGCACTGGCAGAAGCGCCGTTATGCGCGATTCATCAGTCAGCGGCAGCGCGAGAAGTGAGCAGAGTGATGATTAATTAAAAAAAAAAAAAAACTTGGTCAGAATAATTACATTTCACCATATAAAAATTAGGTTGCTACAATTTTTACAGACATTACTGATTTTGATAATGAACAAAAATTTGCATCTGCATCCTTGAACTACTGTCAAATGTGCATTTCTAAGAGACAAAAAAGTAATATTATTGTTAATATTATCAGGCAACACAAACCTGTTTCTTGTAGTAGCAGTACTTTTAGAAAAAGGTACTCTTCAGAAAACGTACAAAACCTACAAATAAAGATCATTTCAGATGTTTAATTAGTATTTGGAGCATTGGGATCGCTAGACGAGGGCTTAGTGAACTCATTTTTGTGGAAACTTGAAATTTTCACTTTTTTTTAATCTGTAGCTCAAAATTAGCCTGTGCGCGTTCACACTCATTTTGCCAGCACGGGTCACATTTCTCCTTTGCAAATACCTTCAGTACAGGGACTAAATAATGTTCAGCCCTTATGCTGTGTTCACACCAGACGCCAAGCGAATATGCGCATCTGTACTAAATGCACGGTCTGTTTGCTCACTTGCATCAATCGGAGTGTAAACAGTGAGAGATGCTGATCAAGCGTTTCGTTAATAGTGAATATTGACCTATTGTGCGTACCGTTGTTGCTCCTGCTGTTAGCAGGGGATAATCGCTGCATTTGCTTTTTCATTTTAAATGTGGCAGTCACTGTGCTTTTGCGAAATTCACAATTTGTGTGTCCACATATGGAAAACGTAATTGAAAATGCAATTTGCAATTACTTTTGAAAATAGTCCGGAATATTCTTCCATATTAATGCTCTATCGTGTTGGAAATATCCCCTACACCAAACCCAACCCTAAACCTACCCCATAGTGTTAACAAATGCAAAAGTGATGTAAAAATGCATTTGTTGACGCAGCCGTGCTATTTTAATTTCCGGAGTGTCTGTTTACACTAAGTGCAAATAGCCCGCCTTGTTGGCAGAGGCTATTAACACTAACCAAAAAAGTATTTGTATTTATTTTTATTAAAATAATTTTATTTTACCTAGTTGCAAAAACTTTTCTCATTTTCATTTAGTTTAACTTGATGTACTGAAGAAAAAAACACTAAAACTAAACCTGAAATAAAATTGAATAAAAACTATAGAGATATAAAAAAAAAAAAAAATGAAAATGACAAACACAACAAAATTACTAAAAATTAAAACAGAAAAAACAAAAACATTTAAAAAACTATAATAGCATCTAATAAAATAAAACACAGCTATTATTTTTATATTGTTGTGCTTTCAAACACAATATTTTATACAGCCGCTTCATAAAAGACTCCCATACAACCATAAAAAAGAAACCTTCATTGCTGTAAACTTCACTTCATCATAACATGTATAGCAAAGTCATTCCGTGACTTTATAAGCATTTCTGTGTGCTTTTGTTCAAAGTTTCGGTAATGAAGTGAAGTGACTATAGAAATCCAATGTCATTCAAGGCTTTCATTAGATGAAGCTCTTTGAAAATGGTGTTGAATGAATATATTATCCAGACTTTTTGTTCTATTCATTACAAGCAAATAATGGCATTACAAAACGCCTATAGAAATCAAGCTAATTAACTGCCGAAATATAGATATAAGATATGTAGCATATTTTATTGTAGCATAATTTTGTGCCCTTATTTTTAAAGATTTATTAACAGTATTTTATATTAATATTATAAATTGTTTATAAATGTATTTTAAAATAAAATATTTATGCACACACACACACACATATATATATATATATTATGTGCATATTTTATTTTAAAATACATTTATATACAATTTATAATATTTTTGTTATATATATATATATATATATATATATATATAATACATTTATACAATTTATATTTTATACATGAAAAATAAAGGCATGTTTTTTCCATTTTAAATATATTTTATACATATATTCTAGTTATTATCATTCAGATGCATTATATTATTTTTGTATTTAAGAAATCATTATTTTAAAAAGTAATGAAATATATAAAATCATAAATTAGTGGTTTACATGAGTGATTTTTGCATATGTAGTATTTTTTTAACATCATTTTAATGTCGTTTTGTCATAGTTTGTATTCTCTGTACAGTTCATTAGTGGTCTTGTATGACTGGTTGCTTAAAAATGATCATCAAAAGCATGTAAACAAAATTAGCATTTGATCAAAGCAGCGTCTCTGGTGTTCGTGTTTAATATCCACTGGAGATGCGTTGGGATTTCAGTAATATTCCTTGGGAAAGAAGACTGAGAGCTGACTCCAGATCTGGGAATTGTTTACGCCTGAAGCGTCTGGAAATCTCCAAACATGACTCTAATCAATCTGAATTCAGGCCCGCTGGCCAATCCAGAGCTTCATTCTCCATCTGAATTATTCAAACAAAAGCCGCTTAATGCCAGCACGAGTAGAACGAGGAACATTGATGAAATGAAAAGTGAAAAGCTTGTTTTCAGAGCTAATTTCAAATATAGGTGGGATTTTATTCATGTGATTGATTGGAAAGTGTTGATTAGAGATTATTTGCAACAGGAACAAATAGTAAGAATAGTAAATGGATAACATTCCTGTCAATTTGTCTTTTTAGCAAAGTAAAGACGTAACGACAAACTCTCACCATAGTGGTTTCTGTCACCGAGCCGAAGCTGTTGATGAATATATTGCACGTGACGTTCACAGGAGGACCTGCAGATGACAAATAAGAGCAACATGATGTTAAACACCAAAGAATTCAGTAACTTTAACACGTTTAGCCAACATTCACCATTCAGATGACATGTAGTATCATTCAAAGCTTTGGGGCTGGTAAGATTTAGTCTCTTCTGCTCACCAGGGCTGCATTTATTTGATCAAAAATACAGTAAAATTGTGAAATATTTTTACAATTTAAAATAACTGTGTGAATATCTGTTAAAATGTAATTTATTTCTGTGATGCAAATCTGAATTTTCAGCATTGTTGCATGATCTTCAGAAATCATTCTAATATGCTGATTTGCTGCTCGAGAAACATTTCTGATTATTATCAATGTTGAAAACAGTTGCGCTGCACAATATTTTTGTGGAAACTGATACATTTTATTTTTCAGGATTCACAGATGAATAGAAAGCTCAAAAGAACAGCATTTATTTGAAATAGAACTCTTTTGTAACATTGTCTTTACTGCAGTGTTATTTCAGTATAATTTATATGCTACCATAGTTTTTAATATTTTGAATTAGTTTTTATTTTTACAACCTATTTTTTTTTTTTTTTTTTTTTTTTTTAGGATTTATGTACTTTATTTATTTTATATATTTTTTTATATTTCAGTTTTAGACCTAGTTTTATTTATTTCCAGTTTATTATTTAAGTGCCTCAATTTCAATAAGTTGCCTAGGTGACATTTGTAATTTTGATTTAGTTTTTCAAAAGATATGTATTTTGTTTCATTTAATATTTTATTTCTAAATTATTTCAATTATAGCAAAAAATGTTTTAATAGCTTTATTTTTAATTAAAAATAATAACCCCTGCTTTACTGTCACTTTTGATCAATTTAATGCAGTATTGTAACTCAAATAATGTATATTGATTGCCTTTTGACAATATTTGATTACATACTGTATCTAACTCTAGATAGTTATAATCCTTGTCTACACTTCACGGTTTCTTCATTTCTGTTGTATCCCTCTTTAGTTAAAAGCTTCTGCTAAACGAATCAATGTAAATACAGTAAATACAGTGTTTGCTCTGAAAGGGATAATGTAGATTGAAAATATTTAATGCAAGAAGTAGAGTAATATATTGTGAATATATCACTCAGTGCCACACAGCATGGTTTTTTGAGCAGATTGTAGCCTGTCATGCATGTTGAAAATCATGAAAGGAGTTTATTAAGGTTCTCTAGGTGCAGCTTTCTAAAAATAATCCATTAGATGCGCCTCGGAGGTATTTTGAACCTCGTGAATGTTTTCTAACAAGATTGCGTTTTAATCACTCCTGGGCACAAACACACATCCACGCCAAACTGAGCTGAATCAAAGCTGGCGCTCGTCTGCTGCAGAGCGAAGGAGAAACAGACAGCTTCAGCTTTAATAGCGTCCTTCAGATACCGCTCAGAAACAAATAAAGTAAGAGACTGTTAAATAAAACGAATCGCTCTGCTCTGTGTTCATTAGTCTGTCCTTTGCTTTGACAGACACCATTCACTTCCAAAATACACTAAAGTTCCTCTTATAGAGACCTTCTCAATATCGCATTATTTGGAATATAGGATATATATATTACTTTTAGTTTTTTACTTGCACTTCAAGTTAAACTGAATAAAATCAAAAATGTTGCCAGCTGAAAGTAAAATGATTTTTTTTTTTTTCAAGTGATGACATTTTATATTTTCAATTACGTGTCTCAGGCATATTTCACCTAAAAATCAACAAAGAAATAATGAATTATATTTTCCATAAAGAAAATTAAGCCTATATTAAGATTTTTTTCAGTTATTTTAAAAATTATCCACACTGTAAAAAAAAAAAAAAAAAGTTGAGCCAACTTAAAATTTTAAGGCAACCAGCTTCAGCAGATTTTTGAGTTTGAGAACTTATTTTTGTGGGAGATTCTCAAATTTTTGTTGTATAAACTTAAAATGACAAGTTGAGAAAACTCAAAAATCTGCTGAAGCTGGTTGCCTTAAAATTTTAAGTTGGCTCAACTTTTTTTTTTTTTTTTTTTTTACAGTGCATATCCAACAATTACTGCTGTAATAAATAAAATAAAAAATAAACAAATATTTAATTATATTTTGCATAAGGAAAATTAACCCTATAGCTATTTTTTGCATTGTGAAATTACTGTCGTCAATTATGCACATTACATCCTTAATTCTTATTGCTGTAATTAAGAAAAAAACAACAACAGAGAAATAATAAATACTATTGTGCAAAAAGAAAATGTAGCATATATTAAGATTTGCATTGTGACATTAATCAATTATGAAGATTTCAATTAAAACATTGTATTACATTTATAGTACATTACATTATAGTAATACAGTTAAAAAATACTGTGTCTAGTGATGAGAATAAGAAGAAAGTAAAAAAATTAATTAATAATTGATGGTGTTTTCTTGGCACAAAATAAAAGAATGACAAGAAACTACATTATTAACATGAACGAACAATAATCAATACTTCTACAACCTTTATTAATCTTAGCTAACATTAGTTATTTCACTGTGAATATCATGAACAAACAATGAACAATTGTATTTGACTATTAAAAAGATTAATAATAGCTATACAGATATTTTGCTCAATGTTAACTAATGCATTAACTAATTTTAACAAATGAGTTACTGAATTATATTCTTAAGACAATTTATACATGAATAATTTCTCTCTTTTTTTTCTTTTCTTTTGATTTTGGGGTGAGATGTAAGTGAAAAGCTGAAGGTTGACTGAACATGTTTCAATGAGCCGTGTTCCCCAAAGTACTAGAAGATAACTGACTGAGTATGTTTGTGTTCCAGGTCATTAATCAGACGCTCGTCCCGAGGAACGGCCAGCACTCGCCGTACAGACGCTCTGTGCAAAGTCAGGTCAAGGGCAAACGCTTACAGGACAACAGGTCTGGAGGTTGTTAACTTATATGATGCTGTTGATTCAATGAGTTCATTTGGTCCAATTAAGTATGGAAAAAATAACATGTTAAAATGCATTTAATGCACCGTCCAGGGCTGCGTTTCTCAAAAGCATCGTAAGCTTAAGTACATCGTAGACCCATTGATGTAGACTGCGTGATGAAGCCTATTAGAATGCAGTTATATGAGCCTAAATTCATGATATGAGTGCAAAAAAATCACACTATATGAGTTTTTGTCACAGCAGAACTGTTTGCTCGGAACAGTGCTTCAGTGACTTATTCATAAAGACAGTCACTTGCTTCATTTCTGAATGAATCAGCTGTTGGAATGTATTGACTGAGGTAATGATTCAGTGACCTTCATACAAATGTTTCTGAACAAATGAGCCATTTGAATGAATCGGCGAGCCAATGATTCAGTGACTCCTTCATACAAATGTTTCTGAACAAATGAGCCGTTTGAATGAATCGAGAGAATCATTGATTCAGTGACTCCTTCATAAAGACAGTCACTTGCTTCGTTTCTGATTGAATGAGCCATTTGAATGAATCGAGAGAATCAATGATTCAGTGACTCCTTCATAAGGACAGTCGCTCGCTTTGTTTCTGATCGAATGAGCCATTTGAATGAATCGAGCGAGCCAATGATTCAGTGACTCCTTCATAAAGACAGTCACTTGCTTCATTTCTGAATGAATCAGCTGTTGGAATGTATTGACTGAGGTAATGATTCAGTGACTCCTTCATAAAGACAGTCACTTGCTTCGTTTCTGAACAAATGAGCCGTTTGAATGAATCGAGCGAGCCAATGATTCAGTGACTCCTTCAGAAGGACAGTCGCTCGCTTTGTTTCTGAACAAATGAGCCATTTGAATGAATCAGCTGTTGGAATGTATTGACTGAGGTAATGATTCAGTGACTCCTTCGAACAAATGTTTCTGAACAAATGAGCCGTTTGAATGAATCGAGAGAATCAATGATTCAGTGACTCCTTCATAAAGACAGTCACTTGCTTCATTTCTGAATGAATCAGCTGTTGGAATGTATTGACTGAGGTAATGATTCAGTGACTCCTTCGTAAGGACAGTCGCTCGCTTTGTTTCTGAACAAATGAGCCGTTTGAATGAATCGAGCGAGCCAATGATTCAGTGACTCCTTCGAACAAATGTTTCTGAACAAATGAGCCGTTTGAATGAATCGAGAGAATCATTGATTCAGTGACTCCTTCATAAAGACAGTCACTTGCTTCGTTTCTGATTGAATGAGCCATTTGAATGAATCGAGCGAGCCAATGATTCAGTGACTCCTTCATAAGGACAGTCACTCGCTTCATTTCTGACCGAAGCAGCCATTTAATCAAATCTAGTGAGCCAATGATTCAGTGATACGTTCATAAAGACAGTTGCTTGTCTCGGCTGTGTCCGAAAACTAGAAAATGCTGCCTTCAGAGGACACATTTCAAGGTAGGAAGGCATGAAGGTATATCCGAATCCAATGTCAGCTTCACATTTGAGACGCCTTCATCTGATCGATTTTTGATGGCAGCATAGATGTATCCTGCCTTACAAGTCATTACCTGATCGGATGTGGCCCTCATTGAACGAATCAAGTGAGCCAATGATTCAGTGATTCGTTCATAACGACAGTTGCTTGCTTTGTTTGAACGAATCAGTCGAATGTATGATTGAATGACTCGCTCATTAAGCCAGAGAGTTGTGGCCACCTACTGGCCAGTTTTAATTTCATATTTTCAGTATAATTTCATTTTTCATATTTCAATATTCAATTTTTAAACCCATTAATGTCCATTTAAAACCCATTGACCTCATAGCATTATTTATGCAATTCTAATTGCAATGTAAATGCACCTAAATGCCACTTCAGATGCAGCTTCTGAAAACAAAGTTACATTTACATTTGTAATGCAAACATATAAATAAAAACAATGTCATGGCTACATTATAGCTTTAAAGGTTTATATTGTAAAAATAAATTGATAAAGCATTATCATTATGATAAAGCAGCATCAGAATGTTTTGTCTGATTGTAATCGCATGCATAAGAACAGCAGTGCAGTGAACTGAAGCGGTTTCATGCCTTTAAAGTTGGGTCTTATCCGTGCGTCGTAACCTGAAGTTCTGCCCATCTGTTTGTCCAGGAAATCAGAGGGAGACATCGCAGATGAAGATTCACGTCCCGATATTCTCTCGTACTCTTTTCCTGCCGTTATCCTGAGACACAATAAACATCACAAACCATTCACTTATTTTGGAAACTCACTCTTAATGTTCTTTATGGTTGTCATTTTTATTGCCATAAACTAATGTTCCCAGAATGTTACCACAACTGTTTTTGCTAATGTTATAAAATAAGAAAGCTGCTTCGCAAATTAACATCACTAGAATAAAATAAAGTAGAATTCAATTTATTTATCAAAAAAATAAATAATTTTATATCAATGCACTTGAGGCTCTTTGTCCTAGAGAATGAACTGCAGCAATAGAGCGGGGCTAGTTGTCACACTTTTACTCCACTGAATATCGTGCAGGTTGTTTTTATTTTTGAATTTCTGTATAGACACAAACCAATTACTACAAACAAGTTATCAAACATGTCTACCTTTGTTGTTCAGAAAATGAGATACAGTTCATTTAACACAAACTGACCCTCATTGAGGGGCATGTTGTCACATTATTGACACAAATTTACATTGACATTTATTTATTTAGCAGACGCTTTTATCCAAAGCGACTTACAAATGAGGACAAATCAAATCAAATAAAACACCAATAAAAGAAACAGCAAAAATGTCATATCATTATTAATGAATTATGTGACAGTTTCAGTTCATTACATTCAGTTCACCTTCTTTGTAGTGATTTTCGTCTTCGTGTATGTCAGTGAGGTTTTATTTTGTCTACTTATTAACCAACATACGTTACACAAATATGACACCGGATGATACAGAATGCACACACATATTCTAATTCAAATGTGTTTGAAATCAACTGAGCAATGCTATTTGTGCACTTCTGACTAAAAACCTCAGTTACTGAGATATTGAGATATCCACCTAGAGAATCACAAAAATAGAATGCAATCTTCATTGATCTGCCTGAATTCAAATTTGAATTTGAATTGACGTTCTGATTTTAATCCGAGCATTCTTTAATTGTCATGGCAACGCGCGTCAAGATCCGCGTGCAAGAGAACGACCAGAGACGCTCTTCGCGCTTTTGCGTTTGATAAACGTCCTTGTATTACTGATATTGAGCTGTTTAGAAGCCTAAACAGTTGTTGCTTTCACAGCTGAAGACGTGACGCACGTACCTGAAGTTGTGCATTTCTATCAAGCATGCGAGTAAAGTTGTGAGGAGTTTTACAGAAGGGCGAGTCATTCCTCTGGCTTCGCTCGCGCTCCCTCATGGGCTCAGAAACGCGCCCTGAACGAGCTCCAGTCGCGTTTTCTTCCGAGCTAAAACACAGCCGGAGGATTCCGCAGGTGAAGCCACTTCAGCCCAGAATCTCATGGTTCGTCTGTGTGACAGAAACGGCACCGACACGCCGCGGATCCGCTGTTGCGCGCCCCCAAAGCGTCTAAAACCATCCTGCGCTCGAATCAGACGCAGCGGGAACGGAACGCGCGATTAGAGATGACGGATGCAGTCCTGTTTGTCCTTAAATTATGTATTTTTCAGAGTGGGACGCGTCTGTCAACGCTGGAGAAGCTCTTCTGATGACAGACGCGGGCTTGTGCGCCGGGTTCAGCACTTGGGCAGCTCCGCGCCTCTCTGTGCGCATGCGCAACAAATCCGAAGTGGCGGATCGTGAGCGGATTCTAAATCTGAAATGTTGATTAGGGAGTTTTTAAGAATTAACCACCGAATTAAGTCTCGGTTAAGTTAAGGCTTGTACCCTCCGCCCCGGAAGTAACTCAGAACAATATGTTTGTTTTAAAAGTATGTAGGCATATTCTTCCATGTATTCTGGTAGCGCTTTCAAATAACATTTCGACATAACCAAAAAATTACATTAAAATGTCCGCAAAACAGACGCTCGTGAACAGAATTCACCTTTGCAGATGCGGTAACCATAGCAGCCGAGCGATTTATGTTTTGGATCGGAGGTAGCATCGAAGTATTGTAATTTTTTTTAAATTATTATACACATATTTTATTTTATTGCTTATATTATTTACACATCACAAATCCATCACAATAATATTTCGACATAAGCAAAAATTTTACATTATATCAAAATGTGCGCAAAAAAGACGCTAATTTGCGTTCTGCCAATGCGGTAAACCATAGCAACCGAGCATCTAAGTATTGTAATTTTTATTATTATTATTATACACATTTTATTTAATTGTTTATATTATTTAAACATCACAAATAGATCACAATAACATTTCGATATAACCAAAAATGTTACATTATATCAAAATGTGCACAAAACATTTGCTCGCGAACAGAATTTGCGTTCCCAATGTAGTAACCATAGCAACCGAGCAATTTCTGTTCTGGATTGGAGGTGGCATTGAAGTATTGTATTTTATTTATTTTTTTATTATACACATATTTTATTTAATTTGTTATATTATTTAAACATCACAAATACATCACAAAAAAATATTGTTTTATGTAAAACATCTTGATTGACTTTTCGGGCCGACATAAGACATTTGAGATACACCAAACGAATCTCAACCGATTCCGCCCAGATCATTAATGGCAGAAATTCCTTTAAAAAGTCTATGCCTTTTAAAATTTGTGAATAATTTGCACAATAATTGGAATCACAAAAACAACCTCAAGCTTTTACACATAAAATTAATAAAAAATATTATATACTCAAGGGTTATTAGGTATGGAGATACAATTGTATTTTTAATATTTTTAATTATTTTTTACATTTTAATTTAAATTTTTAAGTTAAAGTTTGAGTAATTGTGTTGTATTTTTGTCATTTTAATTAAAACATTTTTTTATTGTTTTTTATATCTAGCTGAAATTTTATATTTTATTTTCTATTTTTTTATGATATTAGTTTTAGTTAATAACCCTGACTATATTCTTCTGCCACCCTATACAGAGGATAAGCTTGAATGGAATGCATGGATAAATTCTATATTTTCTGTTGGTTTACCATTTTCAGGTTAAGTCATTTGCCATTGTTTAAAAAATATATATATATTGTGGACAACCTCTTTTGGTAATTGTTTTTCTTTTCTAAAATATCTATCAAATTGAAAAGGAAATAAACAATAGGCTCACCAGCTCACACCTCTGGGGAATTTATCAGGAACCCAGGTTGCCTTGGAAACAGATTCACTTAGCACATGATTGCAAATGCTAAAAGGTTGAGCTTGTTGTTTTAGTGCAGCAGGAGAGTGACAGACGGGTCATGTCTGTGTGACTGACAGCATCAATCACATTATCTAGAGCTCCAGACAGCGTTAGCAAAGTGTTTTCTTGTGTTTTGTCTCAATTCTTTTCTAGGAGCTGAGACCAAAGGTGTGTAGACACTTATTCCATCTGCTAGTTTTCCTGTTATGATTCTGCCTTGAGAGTGCAGCCTGTTGAACCAGGTAGTAAAAAATATGAAACCTGGCACAATATAAGACAATTTCAGTTCATGCTTCTAGCACCACCAGCAATTTTCTTTTATGCCTGCATGTATTGATCCAACTTTGACTATATTGAATGTCATTAAAATTGACGTATTCTAGGGCTCTTTATTTTATTGATTTGCATAATATTCTGACGGTATAATATAAATTTGTTGACAGCATCGCCTAATGGTCAAAAGTCATATGCATTTGTATAGTATTATCTACCTTATTTTGCAGCGTGGATGTAAACAATTTTTAGCAAATGTGCGAGACTTCCAATTCATTAGCAACGGTAAAATAAATAGGCCTATAAGAATAAATAAGTGCAGTAAAGCGTAAAACTATTCACGCTACAATCTAGTGTGTTTATGATTACGATAATAAATTAAGTAATATGATGCCAAAAACCAGTTTGTAATATCAGCTGTTTGTTTTGACTGTTTTGTGCACATTCAAATTTCAAATTACGCTTTATTTATTTATTTAGCAGTGAACAGACATTTAAAAAGCAATTGCAACATGTCAGTTATATTAAAACAAATACTAAATGAAACAAATAGGCCTACAATAATAATAATAATAATAATAAAAACAGAAAAAAAAATATTTTTCACATTTCTATAATCAATTAAGATATCTTAATTTTTGTTAAAATTCAATGTTTGTATTATTTTTAACAACAACAAAATTAAATGTCCGCCTGCTCTTACATTAAACATACAGAGAATATATAGGAATATTTGATTGGCCACAAAATTGCTATTTTATTTATATTTTTATAAATGATTTAAGTGTTTTTTTTTTGTTGGTTTTTTTTTTTGTTTTCCATCTTGTTTTTGTTGGCTTATTTTTGTTTTTCCTTTTTCTGGCAATGAATTCTGACTGAATGTTTCCATGTTAAATAACTTACTGTTAAAAGGAACTACTTTCCTCAGTGAAAGAATTCATTATTCCAGTTATTATATAACTCATTATGTCCTTAATCATTTTGCAGTTTTATAAAAGCAATAAGCCACTCAAGGCCGTTCATTTGTGTTGTGCAGAAGAACAGCGCTTACCAATGATAAAATGACATAAAGCACAGCCTTATTGGCTTTTTGCTTCATTAAATTACATTAGATATGAATTCTTTTGCCTCTGAGCGTATGAAAAATTAACAGCAACTGTTGAGCAAACCATTCTGGTGATTAAAGCCAAACGCAGAGGCACTGACAGACAGAAGAAGCACAAAACACTGATGTATTATTAAACGACTGCTATTTATGAGATCATTTTATTCAGTGGCTATATATATATTAGTAATCAAACACACACACACAAACAAGCTGGCTCAAACCGACACAGATTTCTTAGTGGTTCATTTTTACCCATTAACATGACAAAATGCAAAAGATAAAGAGGCTGACATCTGAGACTTGGCATAAGATTTTTATTCTATAGCCTCAAGTTGTCCACCTTATCCTGTTCTGTGTGATTTCTGTGGCGCTTCAGGCGATGCATAATATCTGTTTGATCCACAATATGACAGGTCACTGTCACTGACGCTGTCGAAACTCATTTCCTTCAACACCTTTAAATCAAACACCGCCTGACCTACAAAACAGACTGACAATGAGCGACAAGAAAACCGAGCACATTATTTGTATGATCTCGTACCTCGTAATTTGTGTCTGTCAGTGTCAAAACATTGAACAGATCTGCGTTCGAAAGGATTCGTTCATGCAAAAATGAAATTTTTTTTGTCAGCAGCAGTTCATTTGTGGGTGCTTTTAGACATTATTGTGGTTGACTAAAACTCAAAAGCTGCGGTTCAGGATTATGAAATTAAAAACTAATGCAAAAGAGGGCAACGGGTCTCTCTATGTCTCTTCATGAGACAAGTGCAATTGGCCCAGCCGAAGGTGCGATCATCAAACTGGTCATTAAATCCTGTGAGCGATGACCTTTGGTCTGGTTGGAGGGGTAATTATATAGGAGACGCCTGGTTTAATAAAGCTGTGGTCAGAGAGTGGCCTTTTTATATATTCTTATATAATACGGTCATTAAATCTGAACTGGATGCTGTCATAATATCATATTTTAAAGCTGTAATGAATGAAAAATCAATGAAGGTCTCTGTATATGTCAGCGTCGTGTTTCTTATGTGATACATTATCCTTCAATCAGACGGCTGCGGAACCAAAAAAGAGAGAAAGGAACCATTTCTGCTTTAAAAAAAGCTCCAGACCAGTCATATATCCATTAAAGAAAAGCATCTTTCTCAGAAAACACTGGCACTTCTGCTCAGTACATCCACATGATGCTTTAGCTATAGTTTGAAGTTTGTGTCTTTTGTATGGTTCACTATTAGGATGCAAACGTGGTATTCCTCTTTTAAATGATTTTTCAGGATGATCAAGCCACAGCTCTGAAATGCAGCAGAACCAGCGTTGTGTGAAAGCTCAACACATGCGGACGTGTGAAACAGGCCTCAAGGTACAGCGGTCAGAATGGGTTATTTTACAGTATAGGTGTCAAAGAAAAGGTCTTAGCATCTGCACAGATGACAGACGCCTTGAAGCACGTGGAAGATGCTAAATATGGTAAATATAGAGCAGACACTTGTGCATTTCATTGGGAAAGAAAATGTCCTGAAAGTGGTTCCTCTGTGTTGTTATCGTTACAATTAGAGCTATTTTTAAAACTTTATTGTTATTGTCGTTGGTGTGATCAGGACTTACAGGAATAGTTCACCCAAGAATGAAATTGTGCTCATCCTCAGGCCATCCAAGATTAGGATGAGTTTGTTTCTTCATCAGATCTGGAGAAATGTGTCACTGCATCACTGTGTAACGTATGCTTTGGCTCAGTAATGGTTGATTACACTTTATGTTTTAAGAGACCCCTTTTACATTTGCATATAAAGTACTGACCTGGCCCCACCGTCTACATTTATATGGGTGCTAAATTACCAATGGTTTTCCCCCACTATCAAAAAGATGCAAACCAGATCAGCTCTCTGGTCTCCTCTCGGACTTCAAACACATGCCAAAGAGAAGTAATGACCCCCGGTGCCAGGCACCAACGGCTTGACTAAACCAGTGGCCTTACCTCCACAAACACAATCACACACACACATGAAGACATTTTCTTTATTTAGGCCATACTGTATATAAGCGGCTGTAAATGTATCTGGTATATGCATGTGTTGTATTTATGTTCTCCTATTATATGAGCCTAGTTACAACTCTTTACGTGTATTAGTTAGCCTCTAAAGGCCTATATTCAAGTGTTTGAGTGGCTTAATATCTTCTAGAGGTTTCTTTCTTGGTATCAAAATGATCTTCTCTTTATTTCTCAAACGATGATGTACACTATGTGATCGTGAAATGCATCATACAATTTTTATTATGCTTGAAGTAAAACTGCACCAACTCTCCAGACCAGCAATAAAAATGCAAATGGGACAAAGACAAAGAAAGTTTCTCCCGCTCAAAATTCATGCCTCTGATTGGCTGTTCCACCCAAAAGGTGGGTGTGGATGGGAACTATCAAAAGTCCCTAACTCAGACTAATCGTGGCTCAAAAACCCTTCTTCTTGAGACGGACATTACCAAGACTCTTCAAAACTCTCCTCTTGAGTTTAACCTTCTGGCAGTTTTACCTTCAAGTAACTTTGTCGACTCGCTGTGGACTTTCCTTTCTTCAGAAGAACCAGAGGAAAATCTCCAGCTCACTCCTTCTGCTACAGTTCATTCTAAGATCTAATTTAAATATTTATTATTAATTATAACCAGTTATAATTAATTATAAATGTTTTCATTTTGAGCTAATTTGCTACAACTGTCCCAGCAATGGATGCTCTGCAGTGAATGGGTGCCGTCAGAATGAGAGTCCAAACAGCTGATAAAAACATCACAATAATCCACAGCACTCCAGTCCATCAGTTAACATCTGGAGAAGACAAAAATCTGTGTATTTAAGAAACAAATCCATCAAGACATATTAACTTTTAAACTGTTGCTAAAATACGAGTCCATAATCCATAATAACGCTTCCTCCAGTGAAAAAGTGTTCTGGTGTGAATCAGGAGAGAAATCTGCAGATCAAGCAGCGTTTACAAGACAAAACAGCTTTAAACTAATATGTGGCTGGATTTTGATGTGAGAGACAACAGCAGATGCACTTTTTCACTGGAGGAAGCGTTATTATGGATTATGGACTAATGCTGGATTTGTTTGAGCTTTTGTCTTCTCCAGATGTTAACTGATGGACTGGAGTGGTGTGGATTATTGTGATGTTTTTATCAGCTGTTTGGACTCTCATTCTGACGGCACCCATTCACTGCAGAGCATCCATTGCTGAGACACTGATGCAGAGACACATTTCTACAAATCTTCACTACAAACATCTGAAGGTGAAATATCATCTCAGAGCTTCAGTGCAGGGTTTGTGTTATTGAATGTTTAGTAATGCAGTGATGCGCTTTGCTCAATAATTGAACACACGGTTTCAGTCCGAACGGATGCGCATTCAAAAATATACGCTTCTTCAGGCTTCAGCTGCTACAGGAAGCACTATAAGTGAAGTCCTATCCTTTATTCATAGAGGGATAAAACGGCACTCTATGCCATCAAATCTGCGGTGTACATGATGACAGTATTTCAGCTCTTACAGCAATGCCTTCACTGCCTCAGAGAATGAACTCAAGACACTGTCTCTGCCGCCGACGGCCCTTCATCAAGCCATTCAGCTCAGACTCATTGATGGCATGACATATTTGTCAATTAAAGTTTCCTGAAGAGTCATTAGTTTTACTCCCTTCGGAGTAAATATGAAGGGAGTGAAAGTAGTGACTCTTCAGGAAATTTGATAAAGTTGGTCAATTTGATTCATTTCAAAAATCATTTCAAAAATCTGATACAACAGTTCATTTGCAAAACTGTTTACTTAAGTCTCATTTTTCATATGTTCATGATTATTGATCCAGCTAACAAAATTATGTTCTTATTAACGTTCCCATAAAGTTATGAACATTCACATAACCAAAAATAAAGTTTTTTGAAACATTTTAAGAACTTGAGTGTTCAAAATGTTTTAATAATCGTATGTTGTTCAAAAACTTGAAAATTGAAGGTTTTTAAAATGCTTTAAAAAATTATTATTTTTATTTATTTATTTTTTGGTTATGTGATTGGAATATTACATTGAATCGTTTTGCAAGCATTATGGGAATATTACATTTGAATGTTCTCCGAATGTTCTGAAACTTGAACTATATATCCACCTTTTTCTTCTTGTGAAAATGGGCGCAGCTAGCACACACAAATAACCTACTAAAACTAAAGTGAAAACAGAAAGTCTAAAAACTAAATCTAATTCGACATACTAACAAAAACTATAATGATACGACACCATACAGTATGTAAATAATAATCTTATTTCTGCTTAAGGAAGCATCTGTGGAAAACATTCATGTAAAGCACATGCAAACCACAGATGTTCATTTCATTGCTCTTTTGGGCTGAATTTGATGAATTACAAAACCTGAGTTCAATTAAAGTCAACATGAAACAACATTTACCCATTTTACTGCGGTAGCCCAATACTGATGTACTCTAAACAATGCTCTTTATTAGTGGTTCCATGAAGAACCTTTCCATTCCTCAAAAGGTTCTTTATAGTGAAAAAAGGTTGTTAAGATTATTAAACCCATCTTCGCTTAAAAATAATGTTTTTTTAAGAACTGATCGCTGAAATGGTTCTTCTATGGCAGGGTTCCTCAGATCTTTCCCTGGAGGGCCAATCTGCTGAGTTTAGCTCCAGCCCTGATCAAACTCACCTACCTGTGATCTTCTAATGATCTTGAAGACTCTGAGTAGCATGCTCAGGTGTGTTTGATTAGAGTTACAGCTAAACTCTGCAGGAGTGGGCCAGATTTGAGGATGCCCGTTCTACGGCATCGCTGAGTGTCTGTCAGAATGAATCAGGACAGTCGATCAGGACAGAAAAAAGTGCTGTAACAGTGAAGTATTTCCCAGCTTATCTGACAGAGATGACATTAGCTGCGTTCGTCACGCTCCAAACCTGCTTCTACAAGAACAAGAAGCAGCTCTGTTGTTGAGCACGGAGAGGTGTGGATGTTCAGAACCGAATCCAAACAATCTCTGCAATGCGTTTGGCAGGTTCTCTTATTTCATCTGACAAATCTTCATCTTGTCTGGGTCACGGCAATACAAAAGGTCCAGCTATTAGAATGATGGCCGATCTAAAGACGCTGCTGTTCTCGATCTGACAGCGACTCGACTCTTGTAACAGAACTGATGGAGACGCCACTGACAGCCGAAGGAAGACGGCCACTGGCCGAAGGCTGAACGACTGCCAAATATCTCGCAAAAAGAGTTTATAAAGCATCAGTGAAGATAATGCATGCAGACAAACTACCAGCACAGAAACTGCAGCTACACACCACACGTCTTTGGCATGTCATTCGGGGTTAGAGACGCACTTCTGCACGCTTTATTTACAGTATTTCTATATGATTTATACAGCGATTCAAATGCACATCACAGCAAAATGATCAAATCATATAACCAAATGAAATCTTGAATTGTTAGGTACAAATTAGCTGGTGTGTTTTGGCGCAAACCCATAAAAAAATAAATAAAATAAAATAAATATTAGACTTTAAAATAAAAATAATTATGGCTATCAAAAGGTTAAAAAAAAAGCATTTTAAGGCTTAATAAATTCATTGTCTTTTTAGTAAGTTTTGAACAGTATGAACAGCAAAGAAATACTATTATAAATATGTTTTTGATTATAAATTAATTGAATATGTTTGACTTATACATTACAAACATGAAATTAGGTGCAGTTCTGCTGTCGTGTTGTGGCTCAATCCTATAAACTAAACTAAACTAAAATAATAAATAATAGACTTTAAAATCAAAATTATTATGGCTGTTAAAAGATTAAATTAATTACAAACTATTAAACTTTAACACTTAGGCTTAATGCATTCAATATAATGTGTTTTTAATACGTTTTGTCAGTTTGTAGTGGAATAACTCGGCAGCAGAGCTCATCTCATTCATATTTCTCCACAACAACAAAACACTGTTCTATTTTAGTCTCATCAAATGTTTCAGTCAAATCAAACTAAATGCAGTTATGAAACAACAGATTCTGTACTTCTCAAACTGGGACAAGAATCTGAGAGACTGAAATCCTTCACCTCAGGTTTTCTTTAACCAGCTGCGGTAATGAAGGACGCAGGACAGGCTCCGGACTGTGTGTCTGCTTCACAGAGAGTCATTATGAGGGCAGATCGATGTCACGGATACAGCGCCACGCTTCAGCGGCGCTCAGGGAATCACACCATTTCCAGGTGAGATCACAGACCTCACGACCGCCTCGTGTGCTCGGACGCGTTTGTGATCGATACAGAGCTGACAAAAAGAGTTCATCTGCGGAAACGCTGATGCTCGATGAGTTAAAGCAATGGTTCACCCAAAAATGAATATTTGCTGAACATGTGCTCACCCTCAGGCCATCCAAGATGTAGATGAGTTTGTCTCCTCATCAGGTTTGGAGAAATCATTGCATCAGTGTCTCAGCAATGCATGCTCTGCAGTGAATGGGTGCCGTCAGAATGAGAGTCAGCTGATAAATACATCACAATAATCCACAAGTAATCCAGTCCATCAGTTAACATCTGGAGAAGACAAAAGCTGAAATAAGCTACATTTCTCCAAATCTGATGAAGAAACAAACTCATCCTAATCTTGGATAGACCTAAGGTTGAGCACATTTTCAGCAAATATTCATTTTTGGGTGAACTATTCCTCGCGTTGCACAGAAAACAGGTTTCGTAGTTCATTGTTGAACTTGATTTAACGAGCTTTAATGCGTCGATTGATGATATAATGTTCATTTGCATTTGCTGTTTTTGTCATAAATCAAATGCTTCTCAAATATGCTCTTTTACTGTCACCGTGCACAATTCATTTTCTGCTTATACAGCAGTGACGAGACATAATAATACAGAATGATATTAATATCGCAATTAGGCGATTGAAGCCTATAATTATAAGCATGATAAAGTAATATCTGGGCATGCTGTGTTGTATTTTTCACTATGGATAAATGATCTATTATCTTCTTTGCTCCACATTGTTCAGAGTGAGATGCTGGTAATGACTGGAAGACTCCCTGCAGTGAGCGTAATGAGAAAAATGACAGAAAAAAAATCCAAATGTAAGTGAGGCGTCCTCATGGAGAACATCAGAGCAACCGAATACTGAAATCACATTTATTATCCACTTTATCAGGTGTGTTCATCTAATAACGCTCAGTAGTTGTTGGTGGTGTCACAGTATTATATCATGAAGCAGCATGTTTTTTTGACATCCGTTGAATAAAATACTTCACTTTAAAATATGATTTCACTGATTTGATTATTTTATATTTATGTTTAGAATTTAATGAGCACAAACAAGATGACGAAGAGCTGTGAGGAATGAGAGAGATTCCTTTTACAAGTTTTAGAGTCAAGAACGAATGTCAGTATTGTTGAGGATCGAGTCTGTTGTTCATATAAAGTCTACATTTGCATCAGCATCTGAAAGTTTCTGCTGTTCTTAGCTGCTGGTTTGTAATGACAGTAAAGAGACAGAAATGCAAATTCTTTGATTAAAAAAATACAGTAAAGACAGTAATATTGTGAAATATTATTACAATTTCAAATAACTGTTCTCTATTGTAATATATTTTAAAATGTAATTTATTTATGTGATGCAACCTGAATTTTCAGCATAATTTCTCCAGTCTTCAGTGTCTCATGATCCTAATATGCTGATTTATAGTAGGCCTATATCTTGTGTGTAGATGCATATATATATATATATATATGTATGTATTCCCCTGGTGGGACGTTCCTCATGATCCCTGGTTCTTGTTTAATTTCCTCTCCCGCTGGTTGCCTTGGCAACATCCGGAGCTTCTGAAAGCTTGAAGTATTGGAGATGGCATGAGACAAGCATCTTTCATACGCTCAGATCGCAGCATAAGCAAACACATCCCGCCGTATCTGTTCCTGCGTCACACTCACTTTCCTCTAACAGCCGCGTTCTGTCATTCACACTGTTTCTGAGAGCACAGTGTATATTCACTGAGGTGGCTTCAGCTCTTCAGCAATTACAATAACAAAGGCTCGGGTTCGAGAGCTCAGCGCTGGCGCTTTCAGTGGAATACAAACAGGAGAAAACAAGGCCCTTTGAAGCTCTTGTCTTTATTACGGTTGGGCGAACACAATGCTTTAAAATAAAAATAGGCTCTTAGAAGGTTTTGCTAATTCAAGTTATGAAAACATTATTTCTGAATACATTTTAAATGTTCAAAAGGATTTATTATGCATTAAGAACGTTTCTTCTTGGTTATGTGAATAACCTTGGTTATTGAGAATGTTATGAGAACGTTACATTAGATCGTTCTCTCAACGTTTAAAACACCTATTTTTTATATTTAAAGAAGGGTTTTTTTATATGCAAACATTCTATCTGATCATTATGAAACCAATATGAAAATGTTATTTCTGAATGTTTCTTAAACATTCAAAACATCTGGTTTTTAAGTATATTTAGTAAAATATCTTGGTTATTTGAACATTAGTGGAACATTCCATTTGATCACTTTAAGAACATTATGTGAATGTTACATTTTAATGTTCTCTCAACATTTCAAGAATGTTTTTCTTGGTAATTTGATCATTAGAGGAAAATTCCACTTTTACCATTTTGAAAACATAATGAGAAAGTTACATTGGAATATTCTCTCAACATTTAAAACATCCAGTTTTATATATTTTTTTACATTTTTCTTGGTTTTGCAAATGTTAGAGGAAAAATTCAATCCAATCCAATACATTTAAAAAAAAAAAAAACGTTATGAGAATGTTACGTTAGAATGTTCTCTATATGTTTAAAACACCTATTTTTTATATTTAAATACGTTTTTTTTTTTTTTGTTTTGGTTATGGTTATGTTTGTTTTTTTTGTTTTTTTTTGGTTCCATTTGTTTCATTATTAAAACGTTATTTCTGAATGTTTTTTTTTTTTTTTTTAAGTATTAAGAGCGTTTCTTTGTTACAGTATGTGAATGTTAGAGGAATATTCCATTCTATAATTTTAAAAATTTAAATGTTAAAAGAATGTTAGAATATTCTCTCAACATTTAAAACACATTTTATTTGAATATTTAAAATGTTTTTTTTTTGGGTTTTTTTTTTTGCTAATGTTCCATTTTATCATTGTGCAACTGTTATGAAAACGTTATTTCTCAATGTTTCTTAAACGTTTCATCTTAGTTATGTGAACGTTTCCATTATATCATTTTTGGTTTTACCATTATGAGAGCGTTACATTAGAACATTCTCTCAACATTTAAAACATGCATTTTTTAAAATATATTAAAGAATGTTTTTTTTTTTTTTAATGTTTTGTCCTAGCATTTGCATAACCTTTAAAAACATGTTAGTGAAAGTTATGGAAACATTCCCTCTTAGCTGGGAAGAAATCTGTATCTCCAATCAACTTGTATTTGCTCCACCCACAGACAGTATTGCTGAGTATTTGTGTTTTTAACCTGATTCTGAAGTAATCGGAGTAAAATATTGATTTTGAGGAGGATGTGACATTTCATCTTTCACGTTACCCTACATAGGTCTGTCTCTGCCATCATCGCCGTGCCATTTTTAGAACCCCAGCAGGCTGTAAACAGTGTTACCATGGCAACATCACCCAGACACACACTGATAAGCGAGCTCTACAGCGCTCCTGATGACAAATAGATCTTTAAAGCTGCTGGTGTCTTCAACACGCCAGCAAACTCCTGCAGTCTTATTGCTTGGGCTTTCACGCCTGAGTGTTTGTTCAGGGAGAAACTGCTCGTCTAGTTCTTCTGGTCTGGAGCTGAACTTTGCAGCTGGTGTGAATGCAATCTGGTCTGACCTAATTTGAACAAAATTATTGATCATTTCAGTTTTATCTTAGTTTGAGCCACACTTTGCAGTGCACTGTTTTATGAATCTGTGGCAACGTGATGCAGTTTACAATGATCTGATCATAACCTAATCGAATTCAGCAGAAAAAGCTGTCATTTCACAGATGAAGAGTATGAAAGCTTGTTTCCACCATGGGATAAAAAAAGATAATAATAATACTAAAAAAGGTGACTGGTGCTCTTTATTTCAAAGTTTGCGCCAGTGTTATTTTGGTTTTTAACATTGAGATACTGTACTATTTTTGTTAATATTGTGAATTGGATTTTATTTGTATATTTTCTGCTTTCGTGTTAATTTTAGTTAAAGTTGTCATTTTTTTTTTTTTTTTTTTGTAGATTTTATTATAGATTTTATTATTTTTTTCTTTATTTTAAATGTCTATATTGTTTCTACTAGTTTTTATTTCAGTTTTAGTTATTACATCCCAAAGCAAATGTTGCTTTGGAAAACTAGCTGAAATAAAACAAGATTAAGTTTTTCATATTTTATTTACTTTAATGTTTATATTATTCAAAGTAACAAAAAATGTGTTTTTTAAGCTTCTAGTTTTAGTTATAACCCTGATTCTGACTTTTTCCTCACAGTTGTGAGATATAAACTCTGAATTGTGAGACATAAATGCAGAATTGTGGGGGGGAAGTCAGAATTAAGAGATCCAAACAAAGTTGTCTGCACATTCAAAGGGTTATGAGAACATCCCATTTTAACATTTTGCAAACACTGTTACTTTTGAATGTTCTGAATAAAGTAGTAACATTTAAAACACGTTACATGACTAACCTCTCTGTGCTATGATGTTTTTGAGACGGCTAGATAACGCTGAACAAACGTTCTAGTAATGTTACAGTAAGATTGTTACTTAAAACTTCGAGAGAACGTCCCCTGTTCCCGGTTGCATGGATTCCTGTTGAAATGAGTGATTTGACAGAGGAAATTAGCCAAACAATGGTTAGTGACCACACCTTGTGATCTTAAGGCTCAAAAATAAACGTTAGCCTGCATATTAGGTTATAAGCAGACCTCGGGGAAGAAGAATTAAATTAGGCCAATTTATGATACACGACCCTTTAAAAATCAGTGTCCTATATCTGTCATTCAGTTTTAGATGAATCCTGCAATTTGTGAATAGATAGAAAGTCTGCAAAAAAGCTGTGCAATTTCACAGATGAAGAGGCTGTTTAGCTATATAGCCTTATTAAAGAGGCAAAAGTAGATTTTCACAAGGCAAAAAATGTCCATTGTCTATTATAAATAATGTAGAAATGTATAAAGCACAGCACACACAGTCACTTTCAAACTAAACAGCTTTATGTTCATCAAAGCGTCGAATTCAGAAGTCTTTCACGCTCCTGCGATATTCCCGATCGTTTAGGTTCTTTATTGGAATGACTTGATTTTGCCGAGAAAATTCGCCAAATAATGGCAAATGCAACTGTTAAGCTGCTAAATTAGTGGGTAAAAATAACATTTAGGCTACATTTATTACTGGACCTCGGGGAATGAAATGTACTATGACATGTTTTTTTCAAATCTGACAGACCATATCTGACATGTTTGACTAAATTGTCAGTCAGTTTTATGTGAATCCTGTAATTTACTAAAGGTATGAAGTCATTTTGACAGGTATGTCAGTGATGTTGGTCTTCACTCACACTAATGGAGAGTCTCTCTGTGTTTTACTGCTCTAAACAGATTCCCCCCGAGGCATGAATATTTCAGGTTCAGACCACAGAGGTAAGTCACGTCACGTTTCAGAGAAAAGGAGAGGTGAGTCCTGCTAGATAAACGCTGCTTGACTTGAGTGAAGTTCGTTTTGACGTGAGGTTAAGGAACGGTGAACGGAACACGAGAGACTTGAACTTCTGATGCTTTAAACTAAAGGTCCCAGATAGCACACGTACGTCTGCAAGATGTCTGTTAAAGATCTCTTGATCTGGAAAGCATCTGCTGTCTACAAACGTCTTTCAGATGTCAGTTTTACATACATTCTAAATCATAAACATCTTAAAGACATCTAATAGACGTCTATTTGACATCTAAAAGGAAACGTCTTATAGATGTATTGCAGATGAGCAAACACCCTAAAAAATACATCTTGCAGATATAAATGCAGACGTCAAATAGACGTCTCCGAGATGTACGTGTACATATTAGCCTAAAAAAAAAAAAAATGTCTGGCTGTCGTCAATAATGTAGAGTAAAGCACAGCTCACACACAAATCACTTTCAGACCGAACTGTTTTGATCGCTGCGAATCGATGAAAATTTTCACGCGAAATTCCTGTTTGCGTAGCTTACCCAAAAATTCACCAAACAAAGTCTTAACGAAGAACAAAACATTGTTTACAGTATTCACTGAAGAAATATCAACAGTCTCGTGACGGTTCGTATCAGTTTGTGCAAATTTGTGACAAATTCTCATTTGTACGTTTCCGTATAATCACAATGGATGAAATAACGATTTGTAAAATAGTTAGGTTTTCTTGGGCCAATAAATAAGTCTGAAGTGTTTATGCTTTGTGGGAACGTGGTTAAAATGTTTCTAAAACACTGAAATGTCCAGTTTTCTTGTCATGATTAGAGTGTTATTTTAAGATGACTAAAACGTTTCTTCTATTAATTTTATTTTTACCCAAAATATAACATTATTTGAATGTTTGAAGAGCGTTTAAATGTTCACTTTTCTTGTCGTGATTAGAACGTTATTTAAAGGTTATAAAATAATTTCTTAGAATGTTCATCAAGAACAAATAAAATCATAAGGACGTTCCAAAAATGTTGTTCTAGTAGCCTAAATAGAGTTATAAGTACGTTCCATACACATTACTTTAAGAATGTTTCCAAGTAAAATTACTTGGAAGTTTCCCAAGCTACACATTTTCGAATTTGAACATTGTATT